>NC_073313.1:197513095-197718095 GCF_027595985.1 Sorex araneus
AAGGAGGAAAAACGGAGCATCAAATGTTCTCTGAACAACAAAAAGTTACCTGTCATTTGATTTCATTGCAGTGATCTCTGAGTAAGAAACAGAACATTTTTGTCACTTAATGTGGCATGCAAATAATAAGATGGGCTTCACAAACAACTCTTTTATGGATATGCTTTGGAAAATGAAGAGAAAATCCCTCAAACAGTACTATGTTCACATTACTAGAAGCATGGCTTCAGAACAGTAACTTCCACTGTTCCTGGGAATAGCTTAAATAGATAAATAGATAAATAGCTTAAATGGATAAAATAAAATTTCAGAAAACAGTGGGAAGTACCATATATGTATACACATTTATGTACGATAGCTTATGAAGATAATTGAAGAACTGTTCCTACACATTTTTTATTTTCAAAACGATCAGAAAAATCTTAATACAACTGTCAAATTCAACACTGCAGTGTGTTTGCTTTTTAAATATGTAATTTAATAGAAAGTTGCTCTTAAGATCATATAACAAGTGCTATATAAGAACGGCTGATGTTAGAGAAAGAAGCACGAGCACTTTGTTATTTTATTGTTAAAGGATTTTTTGAAGATGTAAACGAACAAGTTTCTATTTACCACACATCTAGTTAGAAAGTTCGGATGCCATTTTCCATTCTTATCACAACAAAATATTTCATAACTCAGATGTTATTATTAAACCATTACTGCTTCATTGATTTACTTCCACCATTTTGCTCTTTTAATTTTGAAACAACTTGCAACATCCTTATGAATTCTATCACAGTCACAGAAGTATAGTTGTATAACAAAAACGAACAATATAAAAATGATGCTCAGAATATGAGGAAAATAGGAATAAAGCAGTAAGCTTTCCACAGTCTATTTTTAGCACACATTTATATTTCTTGAAAATATTCATTTAAGCACTCACTCCCAAATCTAGATGAGCTGTTCACAGTTCACAGTTCTAAAGAGCTCTTGGATGAAGTTGCCATAAGGTTAATTTTGGCTGCTGGGGACTTTACCTTTATTTGAAAGTTTACTCAGATTTCCTAAGGGCAGGGACCTGAGGCAAACACCTGCAGATATGGCAGGCTTACTCCCTGTAGGGCATGAGGCAGGTATGATATCACCCCACCTATTACACTCATCCGCATTACTGTAAACCTCTATTTCTTTTTTTAATAAAAAAATCTAGTACCATATTTATCTCTAGAAAGTGATCTTCCCTGGCTATATATAGCAAGGTAACTACAACAGTTTACAGCCCCCTCAGCACAAGTAAGCTTCAGATTCATTATCTCTTATGTAGGAAAAGGCAGAAGTAACAATGTATTCAGAATTTCTTTTTTCTTTCTATTTTCTTTTTTCTTTTTGGACCACACCCAGTAGTGCTCAAGGCTCTGTGCTCAAGGAGTCCATCTAGTGGCGCTCAGCAGACCATATGCATTACTAGGGATTGAATCCAGTTCGGTCATGTGCAAGGCAAGGGTCCTACCTATTGTATCCTCTCTGGCCCCTACTTATTATTTTAGAGGAGGGATGACCACGTGAAATGCTTGAACAGAGGAAGCCATATCTTCCATTTGCCTGCCCCACTTATTAGTTGAGAGCTCAGCACAGAAGAACTACTAATTTAGTAGTATATAAAATAACTTCCTCAATTCATACATGGATATTTTTTTTCCCTTAAAATGCAAGGGTATAGCTAAGAGTAATAGTAAGAAAAATGGTATAATAACAGAAAAATTTAAAAAGTACACATATATTATCACATATACCACATCATATCTATCTATTCTTTTTTATCCCAGGTTTTATTCCCCTTCTCAACCCTTCCCTTTGTTGGAAAAGTGTCTGGGGCTTACACACTTGGTTGCAGTGCTCACATAACCAATAGTGCACATTTGCTAATGCATCAGGGATCTCCATAGCAGTGCAGTGGTATCATTCTCTATGATCAGGCCAAGAGTTACCTCTGTGCCATACCTCTGGGTTCCACATATTATGACTAATCTAATTCATTGGATCCTTGACTAGAGCACCTAAACTAGATGTCCTTCACAGGTTGTATATGGCATAGGAACTGATCACTTTATTTAGTCAACACACTGGTGTTTAATTATGCATACAACCTTATGAGTTATAGTTAAGAAGTTAAACTATGTTTATCTGTTTCTGGTGATTAAACTTTTCCAGTTTTGTGTTTTCTTAATTTCACACTCTAATTCTCTAAAATCAGACTCCTAGATTTGGGAGATAAAAGGAAATATAAAGAAACTTCTAGATAGAATTGTGTTCAAGAATGAACTTTCCAAACTCAAAAATCAGACTTATTTCTTTTTGGTTTTGCTTATGCCATCATTTGCTTGCTCAAATCTGGTGGTCTCTGAGCACATCATACTCAATTTTGGCTGATATTAAATATGGGCATAATGGTATCATAGGTTTTACTGGATTGCTATTAAGATTAAGGACAGAGAAATGACTCAAAGTGGTGGAGTACTTTGAGTAAAAAAATCCTCGAGTTTGATCTGTGGCATTGCTGACTTTCTGAGCACGGATAGGTGTGCCCAAGTGACTCCTCACAGCAACAGACAAATCAGTGAACCTCTGAGATAAATATCATAGAGCAGTTGCTTGGACCCTAACCCCCAGCACCTCTAGTAGTTTCCCTGATTTTAAAAATGATTACCTTAAGCTATTAATAGTTATAAAAATATTTTCCAGCTGTGAATTGCTACAAAAATTATTGTCACTCTTTTACTTAAAAAAAAAAAAGCCAGAGGTGCATTAAAGACAACATAAAATAAAACTGACTACAGAGTATAAAAGCATTATCATTTCTAGGATTTCTATGTCAATTTTCCTTTAACCACAGATAAGCTATGTCATTTTTCTTTTAACCACAGATAAGCTACTAAAAATCCTTTTAGCATAAGTCCTCTTTCCATAGAAATGCTGGTTATAAGAAAAGCATAGGTATTTCTTTTCATACTCAGCAAAACACAGAACACGATCTCTTACATCAAATAGGAAGTAATTCAAAATGTTTTCACAGTATTTATTTTTAATGTTATTTGTGACTCAACATTTTATAAACTACAACTAAAGAATAAAGTACTTAGATTAAGACCATTTGTGAACATTCTCAAAAGCCCTCCATCTCAAAAATAAGATATTCTAATTATATAACAATACTGTCAAATGCTTTTTCTCTTTAAATCACACTTTCACACCTCAAGACTTCAAATTATAATACATTTTGCAGCAAATTACTCCCTCCCTTCATTCCATCTGATTTGCATAAAGCAATCTTTTATAATAATTACAAAGGCATTTCTGGCTAAATAGTTCTTAGTAAATATAGTTCAAACACCTCACCCATTACCACAGAGGAATTGGCACCTGACAGTCTCAGAGCAACAATATTCTATTTGTCCAGCATGGGGTTTTAAAAATCAGTTAAGTTTATATCATAGATAAGAATTCAAATATGAATGATCTGCCCCCACCATTTTTACACCTTTTTCTTGGTTTGTTGTTTAATAAGACAATCTGAATGATGTTAGTAATACTCAACTTCATTCATTCCTGACACAGTCTGTATTTAAGGACCTTGAACATACTATAGCCATTCCACTTTGCCATGGTATCTCCTAATATTTAAGGTTTTTTGGGGGGTCTACTGGGTCATATAAACATTTACAGTTACAACTTCACTCCGATGCTTAAAATCCCAGTTTGTTTCTTATGCACATTTCTTTGAAGATTAGCAAGCATATACTAAAAATAAAGAAAATAATGTTCTTTTATACATTTTTTATTTCTCTTCTTAGATTTGGGGGCTTTGATGAAGCTTGCAGTACTCCAGGTGGGCTAGAGCGATAGCACAGCGGGTAGGGTGTTTGCCTTGCATGTGGCCGACCCGGGTTTGATTCCTCCATCCCTCCCAGAGAGCCTGGCAAGCTACCGAGAGTATCCTGCCCGAATGGAAGAGCCTGGCAAGCTACCCAGGGCATATTCTTTATGCTAAAAATAGTAACAAGTCTCACAATGGAGACATTACTGGTGCCCGCTCCAGCAAATCAATGAGCAATGGGTGACAGTGACAGTGACTGTGCAGGCACTGAACCTGGATTTCTTACATGGAAAGAATGTTTACTAGCCCTTTGATCTATCTACCAGCTTCCCAAGGCAGTTATTAAAAAAAAAAAACAAAAAAAAAAAACATGCCCCAAACCCAATACTATATGCTTTATTAACTTCTTAGTTAGAACGCAGGAAAAATAGTCAATACATTTCTTGGTGATTCAGTGTCATTAGCACAATAGAGTAGAACGATGGTATTTCAAAATTGATTGAGGTTTTGATTTACAATACTGTTAGTGATGGTTTCCTATGCACATAATTTCAATACCACACTCTCTGCCAGTATACCCATAGACCCCTTCCAAGGAACCCAACTCTTGCCTTCCAAACTGCTCTTCCCAACTCAGTTGTGTTGATCCAGTTCTCACATTGTGTTGCCTTTGGCCCTTTGTTGCAACCTTGCTCTATATTTACACATGCTTTATATTTATACATGATGATGGTTCCTTAAAAGAACTGCTTTGCAGATGCTGTTGTGTTAGTGTTGCCCTCTTTGCTTTGATGTGTCAGATACTAATTCTAGCTATATTTCACATATCCAGTCCTACCATTTCTAAAATGCCCTTTGAATATGTCTTTGATTCTGGTAACACAAACAACACCTTCATTTACTAGCAAAGCAGCCTCTACTAATCAACTGCATGATTTTTAGTACAACATTTTGGAGATTAAGTTATTTCAGAATTATTCTTATTTTTAATAAAAAAGTGTTACATGGATGGGTAAGGATATGATCTTGTTCCAAATGTTATTCTGAAATTAGTAAGAGACTATATTCAATGTTACATGAACTTAAGATTGAATGAGAGACATGTATTTTCTCCCTTACAGATAAATTTATGGGTATTTTATTAACTGAATCAGTCTTCCTAAAATATGTTAAATTTTATTTAATAAGAAAATAGTAGCTTTTCAAAATGTGACTGAATACGAAGATGACTGTTTTACCAATATTCATATTGAAGAGGAAATTTGGTATGCATGGGTTTGATAGGTCATCTTTTTTAACATGCAAAATGTATACACAAGGATAGCTTGCATTTATGAGCATGAATGCTTAAGCACTTATGCAAAGCAAATTATAATGCTGAAAGAAATATCACTTTTAGCCCAGTAATCTTAGATTAAATATATAAACAGAAAGGGCTATTACTTAAGTAACCCTGTAATTCAATCATAATTAGAACAAATACTTAATTTAAAAATACTATTCTGATTATACAAATTATATACTAATCTATGTCATGTAAAAAGTTTCAAAAAGTATATATATCTGATCACAATTAATTTAAATGACTATTTATATGCATGGGCTGGAGCGATAGCACAGCAGTTGGGTGTTCGCCTTTCACATGGCCAACCCGAGTTCGATTCCTCCGCCCCTCTCGGAGAGACTGGCAAGCTACCGAGAGTATTGAGCCTGCGTGGCAGAGCCTAGCAAGCTACCCGTGCGTACTGGATATGCCAAAAACAGTAACTATAAGTTTCTCAATAACAGACGTTATTGGTGCCCGCTCGAACAAATTGATGAGCAACGGGATGACAGTGATACAGTGATACAGTGACTTATATGCACATAGCTAAAATATACAAATGAATCATGGTCTGAGTCTTATTGTCAGGTGTCATATATTAATGCAAGGGAAAGAGTTTGGAGATAGGTAGGCTAGAGCAATCGCACAGCAGGTAGGGCATTTGCTTTGCAAGTGGCCAGTCCGAGTTTGATTCCCAGCATGCCATATGGTCCCCCGACCATTGCCAGGAGTAATTCCTGACTGCATGAGCCGAATAACCCCTGTGCACTGCCGGGTGTGACCCAAAAGAAAAAAAGAAAAAAGAGAAAAACAAAAAAAAAAAGTTTGGGGGTAGGAGAATTGATTTCCATATGATACATCAAACATTTCCTGCTTATGCTACTTCTGTGAATGATTTCAGGCAATTAATAATCAGTTTAAAAATGTGCTTTGTAGATAACCTTGAAAGTTGGAGTTTATGCCCCTGTCCTTCCCCTTTCTAATACTTTCTATATATTTCTAATCCATTAAGGCCTTATACCATTCTCCAGTTATTTTTTTCATAAAAAGATCATCAGGACATACCAGGCATGTCCATAGGGACTGCCAGGGATAATGAATATGTATGTCCTGTGTCATAACAGAGAACCCCTCTTGTTCTGCAATATCAACCCTCTTATGTGTGTAAATAACAGGTGAGATGTAGCATGCAGGGATAAATGGGGTTAACATAACCTGAAAGCCCCATGTTAGATTCATAGTATCCAGCTCATATGATTGATCCAAAAAAAGAATACAAATGCCACAAGTATTGTGCATTTTCTCCGTTTCGAATTTTTATTTTTAAAAAGAGTGCTACACAAATACTAATAATCATTGTCCTAAAACGCTGATGTTATTCCAACTGAGTCTCAAGATACTACTGTATCATATAAAATATATTTGCACTTTTAATTAACAGAAACTGGGCATACTACCAACTTTGAATAATGACATGGCTGGTTAATTTCCTTGGTCACAATTCTAAGATATTATGTAAACCATTATAAATCACATTTAGCTGTTTGTAAGTAGTTACTTTTGAGTATTATTTTTGAAGCATACATAAATGCAAAGATCAATTTATATTTAACTATATTCATTTTTGTCCAGCACACAATGCTGACATGGATCATAAAACAAATTCAGACTCTACCAAGCCTCGTGACCTTGTATAAAATGGAATTTGTGTTTATCCACTTTTCTGGGTTCCTCTGAATCCAAACTATAAGAAGACAGTGTAACAGGAAGTAAAATGGGTAATTACTATTGCTTATTCAAGATTGAGAGCTATTTCATAAGGAATAAAAATATAATATTTACAAGTAAGTAGACTATTTCTCTACTATTCTCCTTTAAAATTCTTTGCTTAACGTGACTCTGAAGTCAATAAAGCTTAGAAAAAAATTTGTTTAGATTGTTCATGCATTTTTGTCTTTTTGGCAATCCACGCATTAATTTTTAATGCAATAGCAAAACAGTGTCTTGGATTTTGATAAAAATATTCTATAGTCAGAACTGGGTGACATAGTGCATTAATTCAGTGTCCTTCACTCCTGGGACCTGTGTATAATTTAGTCCAGCCTGAAGAAAATAACTTTGATCTGAAGGCAGTGGAAAAAGCTACATATGAAATGAGTTTTGGAAGGTTTAGTGTTGTTTCTTCCATATAAGAAGACATATGAAGATAAACTGCTTTAGAATACAATCAGCACAGTACAGGATTAAAAGTGAAGAACTCAGTAACAGCAGTAGTTCCCTCAACATTCTCCCTACTTGTCTCCATTCTATATCTTGGTGAAATCAATCTCAGTCCCACCTGTAATTGGGATGCTCTAATTTCCAGATAAACAGAACATTGTTAAAGTGCAGTGTGAATGACAGTCCAGTCATTAGCGCTGTTGGCTCTTCCATTTGTAAAAACAAAGAAAACTGCATAATGAGACAGAAGCCAAAGTCAGGATATCAGCTTTCTCAAAAAGAGCTGCATTTCCTGCCCTAAAGGGCTGCCCAACAACCTAATGCCTGGGAAATGATAACAATTCAAGGAACCACAAGTTAAGAAAATGTTTCTTTAGATTATAGCTTGGTTTAATTTTCTATGACAATATTTAACTGCACCATTTGAATCGTTATTAGTGATAGAAAATTCCATTATGCTAAAAAAAGTTTAGACTTTGGCTGAATTGAATAAAATTATGACCCAATGGCATTAATCATATGCTACACAGTCCCTTTTCCTATGCATGTAAATCTATAATTATTTTCAATCCAACTCCCTTAAACTGTAAATAAACACTGCTTATTTTGTCTTTTAATACAATAATTAAAATAAACTTATTATCATTACTACTCTCAAGAGTTATAAATTATAATAATATTACTTTCACATGGTCTAAACTATGGTACATTTTTACACTTCATAAAAATGACCATGAACAATTTTATTAGTTCTTTTGGTTATAATCACCAGTATTTGCTAATAATTTAAAGGAAAAAACTCTCCAACTTTATTTATGAACTCATTTATTAATTATATAGGTGCTGCACCAACCAAGCCTCAACTAGTGGTTCTCAATGGGCCATGCACTGTGAAAAATCAAACTTAGGGTTTTGTACTAGCAAGACTTGCTACTAAAGTTGCAGCTTTGCATCTTTAGGCTTACCATTCAAGCTATCTGCCCAGAACCTTCAGCCACATTTTAAAGGAGATCATTTTAAAGAAACATACTCCTAAATTTCCTAGCTTTAGTTGCTTATATTAAAGATTAAAACAAGGCTTTAACACTCTGGAGAAACTCGTATTCTCTTCTGAACACACATCTCTTTCCGTCCCCTCAGATTTATTTATTTATTTTGTTTGTTTGTTTTAGGCCACACTCTGCAGTACTCAGGGCTTATTCCTGGCTCTGTGCCCAGTGATTCCTCCTTATAGTGCTTTGGGAACATATGAGGTCCCAGGGCTTATTTCTGGCTCTGTGCCTGGTCATACCTCCTGGAGGTGTTTGGGGGAGCATATGAGGTTCCAAGGATGGAACCCAAGTGGCCACATGTAAGGAAGGCGCTTTACCTGCTGCCCTACTTCTCAGGACCCCTGGAAACAGATTCTAATTCATCAAATTCTACCAAACTTTGGCATAAGTCACTAAAACAGTAAGAAAGAAATATTGTAGGATTCATGGTCTCTGGAGTTGTTTGAATTTGGGGTTTGCCCTATCTTTGACCCATTGACTTGACCTATCTGTAACTAGTTTCCTTTTAAGTATGTCTTTTTGAAAGCATCAAGATGCCTAGGAGAGAGTGTATATATACATACGTGTATATATACATACAGGTATGTATATATGTATGTGTATATAAATATGTATATATACATACATACTGGAAGTCAGGGCAATACCCACATTATTAGCACAGTGGGCAAGGCATTTGCCTTGCACTTGGTTGACCCAGTTTTGGTTCCTCTGTCCCTCTTGGAGAGCCTCACAAGCTACTTATATCCCACCCATACGGCAGAGCCTGGCAAGCTATCCGTGGTGTATTAGACATGCCAGAAACAGTAACAACAAATCTCACAATGGAAACATTACTGGTGCCCACTCAAGCAAATAGATGAGCAATGGGAGGACAGTGCACATTTATTAGCATATAGTTTGACACAAGGTTTACTGAAGATTACTTTTTATAATTCTTCTATATTCAGTTATTGTTTTCAAATTTAACTTTACAAATTATTTTTTCTAGTTCAATGTCAAATTATATCATACAATAAAAAAATCTATTGCAGAAAATATAAAATGGTGGATTATATCCCTGACCACAGCTCCCAGAAGCATTAAAATTACCCAAATGACAGCAATGACAGCTTAATCACTTAAAGGCTTTTACATTAAGAATTTTTTTCTTTCAGTTTGAGAAGTAATATTCAGGCATGATTTAATAGGAGGTTAGCTATTAAATACAGTAAATAGCATACTTTTTTAACATCAAAATGAAGCTTAGTGTCTAACAAATATTCCTTTACACTTTCTGGTGTATTAGTATACATTCATAAGGCTTATTTTTTTCTTTTCCTTTTCTCACCTTCCCTATATATACACTAAAAATTGGTGTGATAATTAGCATGCATAGTCCAACTTCCTTTCTGTACTGTTATGATTTTAAGTAGAAGATCCATGGATAAAACATAATTGAAAGGTGAGTCTATTAATCTGGAGAATAACCTCCACAAACCAAATAGGAATGAATCATTTGTAAGTCTTCACCTCATTTATAGTTTTATATTCCTTAGGAAAGGGGAAAAAAGCAAAGCAGAGAAACTAAAGGTGACCTTATTTAGACATATTAGTCAAGGCAGCCTTTGCTGTTTTTAAGCAAATACAACTGTGACTCCACTTTGTTCTCCCAGTTTTCTAGTGTGTAAATTGGATGATGACTTGGACAATTCACTCTTCATTAATGAACTGTGGAAAGGAAATGTAGTGGTTTTTAAATTTTTAGGAAAACTGTACAGTGTCCTATATCCATATTCTAAAGCAGTATATACATAATTGTACATATCTGTCAGATATTTTATATGTATATATTCTTTTCCTTTTTTTTTTTTTTGGCTAGACAAGCTGTCGTAATTGAAATGAAGTCTAATCAGACTCATTACTGTTTTCAGCAATTTGCACCACCAAAGATGCTTATTAGGTAACTGTGTTTAATAAACCACTCTTTAGAAAAATACCAGTAATGAGCTCTTAACAGCCAATCTTTAGCGTGAATGTAATGTGAAAAGTGTTCCTAGCACTGAATAGATTCTCACATTTAGTAGAGTCATAATTAAGCTCTATGAATTGGTGGCTGTGATGTTAGATTTATTAAAATAATCTGTTTTCTATTTTAAAATACTTGGAAATGCCATCATCTCCTATTAGAGCATTCATTATGTGGTAAATTTTAGACTAGTGACAAGCTAGTCAAAAAGTTTTTCAACTGAAGATTTGTTTACAAATGATAAACAAGAATTATAGGACTGATAATTTATGCTAGTTTTTAAGTATTTCCTCATCAGCAGCACATACCTTACACAAAAGTCTTCCTGTCACTTGATTAGATATAAAAAGCTACCCAAAATATAAAAATACTACAATAGCACAGCAGTTGGGCTTTCGCCTTTCACGAGGCCAACCCGTGTTCGATTCCTCCGCCCCTCTCAGAGAGTCCGGCAAGCTACTGAGAGTATGGAGCCTGCACGGCAGAGCCTGGCAAGCTACCCATGTGTATTGGATATGCCCAAAACAGTAACAATAAGTCTCTCAATGAGAGACATTACTGGTGCCTGCTCGAACAAATCGATGAGCAATGACAGTGACAATGCCAGTGACCTTAAGAGGAAAAACTGCATTCTTACTACTATCTAGATTAATAGATTTAAAAAGACATTCTGAAAAGATTATTTGAAGAAATATTGAAGTATTTTGTTGTTGTTTTCTGGGGCTGTTCTATTTATTTGGGCGCCATATCTTCTGTGACTCCCCAATGACAATTACTAAAAACATAATATATTGCTTCATTAGATATTTCCTTAAAAGTGAGAAAATTCGATGGAGAGTACCCCAGTAGGTAAGAAAATAGGTTTGCATGTTTCTGACCCTAGTTCCAGCACCAGGACCACGTGTGCACTGCCAGGAGAGACCCTGAGCACAGAGTTAGGACTATGTCCTGAGTACCACAGGCGGTCATGAGCAGGCTGTTCATTGATGAAGGCAAAAAAACTGAAAATAAGATTTATCTCCATGCAAGAAAACACATGTGTCAAAATAAGTATATATGTATAGATTCGATATTGATCAATCCATCTATATAATATATCAAAATATATGCCACAGAACATATGTATATCTCTATCTGTATCTCAATATATAATTATGTAGGAGCAACTAAAAATATTTTGAGAATACATAAATAAAACACATTGCACAAAGAAGGGAAAGTACCTTTTGTTGCTAAAACAACTCCAATATGACAAAATCTGCTTTGAAAGGAGATACTGGGCATTTTAAAACATCCATAATGATATTTCAAAAGTTACAAAATATAACAAGAAGCTAATAGTCTATACACCCATTCATAATATGTTCAGAAGAATTATGTTACTGAATGATTCCTCTCCTAGTACAGCCATATCTTTTCTATCTCAAGCTTCACAAATTCTAATTGGAGCCAATAAACCTCCATAACTGTTTTCAGCTTTCTGAATCAATAGGGTTATGAGAAATGAGACTGTCAAATTAATGGATTGTTTCATCTGATTTTGTGGAATATACATTTTTGCATTACAAAGTAGAGAAGCCCAATTCACTCAATCATGGACTCAGTTTTCAAAATATCTTCCTGTTTTTTTAAATCTTTAAGATCTAAATATAAATTTAGAGCTAACAAAAGGAAAGGCCAAACTATGAACTACTGGAAACCTGCACTTTTGAATAACTCATAGTGAAAAAAAAGAAAATCCCAAGAGGATCCATTTCAGTGCCTTTGGAATGTCTTTATTAGAACCTTGAATACCTTCTCTTATAAATCATATAATTCACAATTTATATAAAAGTTTTATTAAAGATAATGAAAGTTTAGCACATTTGAATTTATAACAAAAGCTAAGGCTCCAAGATTTCAACACTAATAACAACAAATAATAATACTAAATAAGAACCACTCATTGGCTTGGCTTTCAAAATTTTTATGATGAAGCTATATGTTTAATTATGAATTTTATTAGGAATTGAATAGTTAACAGACATTTTACCTATATATAATGCAGCTAAAGAAGGTTGGTAGGATTTGCCTTGGTTCTTGATTCAGAGTTTTAGTAAAACAAGCTATAGAACATGTGGAAACATATAAATGAGATTCTAGTCCAGAGAATAAATAACCTGTAAATGTGTGTCATGTAAATAAAATATATGACTAAAAGGGCATAATTAAAATAAGATAATGATGGGGAGATATTTGCATCAAGTAAGATTTCTGTAGAAGATGCATTTCAAACTTTAGTTGTTTAGACATGATAGGTACAGAAAACAATTAGACTTAGTTTGGAGAGAAGTTACAGTGCTTGCTTTGCACATAGCTGACCCCAGTTTTATCCCTGGCATTGCATAGGGTTCTTGGAGCACTGACAGAAGTGATCTTTGAGCCAGGAATCAATCCTGAGCACAGCAGATGTGACCTTAACACAAACAAACAAAAACAATCCCAGAATAATAACAACTACCACCACCACAACAAATCATATACTAAAGTATTCAAATAATATTGAAAAAAGAATCAGAACTCATTGGCTCATTAATCCTTAACATTTCAAGAATTCACCATCAGCACCTCCCTCAATTTTATATTTTATCATTTCCTAGGCTAAAACATAAAACGAATATCAGAAAACCTTAATTATTACTTCCTGTATATCCATCAAACAACCAAATAAGCAAAACAGCTGGAAAAAAATAAAATCAGAAAATAGAAATTTTTTTTCACTTAAGTATTGAATTATTTTAAGCTGACCATTCCTCACATTTAACACACACCACACCCACTCCACACCTCACCTCTTTTTTGTTGGCTCCAGCATATAGGCCACAAAAGTTATTTTCTCTCCTTTTCTTCTGTTTTCAAGTATGAGAAAACAGGTTTAAAAGAAAATACATTTTTAGTCTCAAAACTAGAAGCCTACCAAAAATGTTTTTGAATATCTGAATCTTGAAAACGTTTGTTACTAGTTTAAACAAGTAAGACTGGCTATATAAAACTGTTAAAAATATGGTAATGGTATCCATGTACCCTATATCTCCTGAGAAATTCTTCTCTAATAGAGGAAACACTCGTTTTCTGCTGAGGAAACCTACTTAGTTCTATTCTAAGTTAGGTAGGAAGTAATGTCAATAGGAGTTAATCAGTATTTTGACTGAGTTTTATCTCAGAAAAGTTTTTGTCTGTTCTATCTGATGAAATTTTATTCAGCACAGATAAAACTCAGTTATAATCACAAATGAATCTAATAGTATCAGGCATTTGTGGGAAGCAGGGTAGGTTAGTATGGCTAGATGATAGTATGGAGAAGCTCTAGCTATGCAAGGGATGGATAGACCTAGAGAAAGAGCTTAAATTCAGATTGCAAGGGTATATGGCTGTAGACTTGATCCTACCACCAACATAAAATACTGCCCTCATCTTTCATTAGAGGACTAGAGATAATAAGAAAATCTAGGACAGACTAGAGAGGGGGAAGATTAGATAGATAAAGGGCCTGAACATAAGCTATAAAGGAAAAAAATGAGGAAATATTTAGAAGTGGAGTGAAAATAATAGGTTGACAGTTAGGCTTACAAAAATAAAGAAAAGGAAAGGAGCACTTAAACATCACCAATAAACATAGATATTTATAAGTGACCTATCAATTAATATAGAGATTTTTGTAATTATTACATTTAGTGCCTCCCAAAAGCCCTAAGCAGGATTAATATCCCCTTTTACATACGATGAAACAGATTCAATGAATCTAAAGAACTTCCTTAAGGCTAACATAATAACAATGGTGCCGTGGATCATATAATGCAAAATTGATCATACAATTTAACTTTCCTGAAAGAACTTCTCCAATGTATTTTTAGTTGTTATTTTGTTTGTTTGTGGGTCATACCTGGTAGTGATCAGGTACAAGTACTGGCCTGATTTGGGAATCACTCCTGGAGTTTCTGAGGGAAAAATGAGGCACTGGAAATGGAATTTGGGATTGAAAAGCATACACTCCAGACCTTAGAATCATCTATCTTCTCAACCCTCCTCAAGGGTTTTAATTTGTACAACCAAAGTGTCACCCATTGAGAAGAAGGAAAAGAAGTCAGATGACTTCGAAGATTTTTAGGAATTATTAACACTTGGCAAGTAGGGTGTTTGCCTTGCATGCGGCTGACCTGGGTTCGATTCCTCCGTCCCTTTTGGAGATCCTGGCAAGCTACCCATGGCATGTTCAATATGCCAGAAACAGTAACAACAAGTCTCACAATTGGAGACATTACTGGTGCCCGCTTGAGGAAACCGATGAACAACGCGACAACAGTGCTACAGTGCATTAACACTTGGAATTCACTGAAAAAGTGCTAATGGTCGAGAATAGAGAGAAAATACGAAGAACTAGATGATATTGGAACTCTTGAGTTAAGCCAATATTTAAGGAACAAGCAAGGAGAACTGAGAGGTCATTTAAAGAGTAGAAAGAGAAACAGAAAAGGAGGGAATACCCTGTCACAAAATCCAAGTGAGAAAGGATTTTGAAGGACAATAGTGTTAATCATAGAATACACATCAAAGAAGTCAAGTAGGATTAGGAGAGAAAATAGGCAATTAGGAGGCCAGTGATGATCTGTGACAGCATTATCAGTAGAATGGTTGGGTCAGAAGCCATGGTGAATGACTTGGGGAGGGAATGGGGTGTAGGAAAGTGACATGACAAGTTTGGAAGTTATTTTCCTCATTGACAAACATCTTAAGAGGAAGAGGCTGAAGATGATGTAGTTTAGGGATAAAATACATGCTTTGCCTGTATACGGTCCTGGGTTTGAGTTGCAATGCTTGCACACACAGACACACAGACACACACACACACAAATCAGCAGTTTAAGAGGAGTTGAATTCTAGATGAATTTTTTTATGACTTTATAGCAAGAGAGATAATACACCCTGCTTCAATCTCTGGCATCTCATATAGTCCCCTAATCATATCACTCCCATGCTATGAGAGATTCCTTTGCACAGAGGTAGGAGAAAGTCCTAGGTACCAATGGTTGTGTGCCTCCAAAAATAAACACAAAAGATAAAATTAAAGGAGTATAGATTTATTACCATGGTCAGCAAACATTGCTATAAGGCCAAATCCAGCATGCCATCATGTTTAGTAAATTACATTGTTCTATTGTAAATAAGTTGCATTGGAACATTGCCACAATAATTTTTGATGCATTGTCTGTGTCTTCTTTCTAGCTACAGGAAGAATTAAATACCTGCAGCAAAGACCATATGGCTCACAAAACTGAAAATATTTAAGATCTAACCCTTCACATAAAATGCCTGTCAGTTCCTACTCTAGAATGTAGCACTGTAGCACTGTCGTCCAGTTGTTCATTGATTTGCTCGAGCGGGCACCAGTAACGACTCCACTGTGAGACATGTTGTTACTGTTTTTGGCATATCAAATACGCCATGGGAAGCTTGCCTGGATCTGCCATGTGGACTCTCCGAGCGGGAGGGAGGAATCGAACCCAGGTTGGTCCCGTACAAGGCAAACACCCTACCTGCTGTGCTATCTTTCTCTAGAATAGGAGAAACAAATAATAAAAAGGGAAATATAACATTATATGGTATACAGGTGAGCATTTGTGAAACAGAGTCATCAAGAAGATGGAAAAAACAGAATCTAGGACACCCAAGTTTCAAATATTAGGGACAAAGAAAGGGGCACTTCTTAAGATGGGTAAGAAGGAACTTAAGGGCTACACAAGTTCACTTTTTCTGCATCCTCTTGCTTTTTCCTGAAGATTAATTTATGAATCAGTTAACGTTTCCAAATTCTTAAAAACTTAGTTGACCCATGTATTGTAGTCTACTGACTGTCACCCAATCACTGTCAGGTACAGATCCTGCTTACATGAGGGTCAGGATGAAAGAGATGAGATCAAGGAAAACACATCACCATCATTAGAAGTCACCACAAGCAAACTGTAGTGAACAGTAAGAGAAATAACAACCCTAGTAAAATACACCAAATTGCATCCTGTGCTTCTATACAGCAACAGTTTTTATCATAAGAAAAACAACTATGGTATTCATTAGGAAGACATAAAGCTTATAAAGAAACAAATAAAAGATAAGCAAAAAGAAATACTGACCTAAACAATCATTTTAATCTCTCAAATATGTCCAATTCACTTAGAATTAAAAATTAGGAAATATATTCAGAATATTAAACAGCCAGCTATCAAGCCTTCTTGAAACTCTTCTCTGTGATTGTTTTTGATCATCTTCTATTTCATGAAGAAGAAATTATAAAATAACAAAGAATTCTGCTTGTTGTATAGTTCTGAGTTTTATTTTTTCCCTTTGAGTCTACTACTTTATATCAGAGTTCACTCAAGAGGGCAACGGTTTGTAAATCAGAACCCTAGTTAGGAAGGAGCTAAACAGTGAAATAATTTCTTAATTTTATACTATTTGAACCCTTATTGGGCTTACTTATGTAAGGAATGACTTCATTATAATTTGCTGATTCTTTTGTTGTTTTGTTTAGCTCTGGTGCTGGTAATCAAATCCAGGGTCTTATACGTATGAGGGATGTTCTACCTCTGAGCTAGAAACACAGCCATGATTAGTTCCTTTATTTTGCTTTTATCAATTGAGGTATCATGACTTACCAGAGTATTAATAATTAATCATCAGATTGGTTTCATTTTAATGCATTTTTACATTTATATCTACTATATATTGTGTCATATAAGATGAAAACATATACAAAAAGTTATTGCAATAATAATTATAACTATTAAACAAAGATAAACTTTTCGAAGTTTACCATACATTTCACTCTTACTTAAAAGTAAGATAATTAGGGCCAGAAATATAGCACAGGGGTTAAGGTGCTTGCTTGCCTTGCATGCAATCAACTCTGGTTTTATCCTCAACCATCTCATAGGCCCCGGAGCACTACCAGGAATGATCCATTAGCTCAGAGACATGGTAAGTCTTGGGCAGCACCAGGTATAGCTCCTCAGAACAAAACAAAAGGAAGCTAGAAACTTAAACTTATTCTTTTGTTAAGTAAGATGACTGCTTTTATAAGACTACCTACGAATTCAAATATCTCACTCTTGGTTTGAGAATTTCTATTTTTAAATTACATTGTTATTATTTGGTGTATCTGGTATATCTTTCCAGTCTTCTCTAACTTCATTTCTACCATTTTCTATATCACCCTGTACTTAAAATACACTTAAAATATATTTTAATAAAAATATATTTTGACCAAATACAAATGTTAAGGGCTGGAGTGATAGCACAGCAGTTGGGAGTTCGCCTTTCACGTGGCTGACCAGAGTTTGATTCCTCTGCCCCTCTTGGAGAGCCCAGCAAGCTACTGAGAGTATCGAGCCCGAATGGCAGAGCCTGGCAAGCTACCCGTGTGTATTGGATATGTCAAAAACAGTAACAATAAGTCTCTCAATGAGAGATGTTACTGGTGTCCGCTCGAACAAATCAATGAGCAATGGGATGACAGTGACAGTGATGAATGTTAAATATAGCAATATATATATATATGTATACACACACTTAGACAATCATATTTTTATAAATATATCAATATCTGGCAGAGAGTCTCTTTCCTGCATGACTGGCTGTCTTCCCTGGGGCCCCTCAGAGGGGATGGGCTCCAGCTTCCCTCCCTGCCCCGAGCAGAGCTCCCGGCAGCTCAAGACCTCTGGAACCTAGCCACAGCCATGCTCAAGGCCCCTCTCCACACGTTCAGACAAGGCTCACACATGAAGGTACCAGCAGAGGAACCCAGGTGTGTGTAATCCCATCAACGGCCAACATCCAGAGACTTAAAAGCAAGCTCCCAGAAGCAATATCTTATAACCTACTTCTCCATCTGGGAGAAACTAGCAAGCTACTGAGAGTTTCCTGCCCACATGGGACAGCCTCATAAGCTTCCCCTGGTGTATCCATATGCCAAAACCAGTAACAAGCTGGGTATCATTCCTCTGACCCTGAAAGAGCCTCCAATGTGGAATCTTTGGGAAGGCTGAGTAGAGAGAGGCTTCTAAAATCTCAGGAATAGGACGAATGGAGAGGTTACTGAGACTGCTCGAGAAGTTCTATGATCAACGGGATTTCATGATTCGTGATTGATTTCGTGATCAATATCTAAGTTCAAATCTGAAATTTTCTGTCATTGGGACATGAATCCTCAGTGCTTTTCCAGAATAAAAGCAGGTCATCCTCTTTTTGTCTCATGCTCTATCCTCTTTAAGAAAAAGGTCCTTGGTGGCTGGAACAATAGCACAACGGGTAGGGTATTTGCCTTGCATGCAGCCGACCTGGGTTCGAGTCCCAGCATCCCATATGGTCCCCCGAGCACTGCCAGGAGCAATTCCTGAGTGCAGAGCCAGGTGTAACCCCTGAGCATCGCCAGGTGTGACCCAAAAAGGAAAAAGCAAAAAAAAAAAAAAAGGTCCTTAACATACATACTGCAAATGAATGTTCCATCCATTTTCTGTTATCCCTAATCCTCAATCAGTTACTACTTGAACATGACCTTAGACTTAGAAGTACAAACCTCAAATTTGTACTTCATACTTACAAATTGTGGCAATAGTACAGCAGTTAAGATGCTTGCCTTCCATGTGGCTGACCCTGGTTTGACCCATATCATTTTCCCAGTCTACCAGGAATAATCCCTGAGCAGAGCCAGGAGTAAGCTCTGAAGACTGTAAGGTGTGGTCCCAAAACAAAACAAAGCAAGAAGTACCTCATACCAGTGAAGAAGTGAAGAACAGACAAGGCAAATTGATTCTGCATGGGTTCTCGAAGTGGACTCAAGGACTAATTCTGTAGTGAGTTCCAGTTACTTTAAAAAAAGGTCTAAATATATGGGATGAATTTCAAGTAGTTATATTTTCTTGCTACCTTGGATCACTCATAATATGATATAGGAATATAATAGGGGAGAGTGAGAATGGATTTTTTAAAACATGGAATCAATGCTGGCTGTAAAGTGTGGTACCAATGGTTTAGTAGTCTCCAAAATTAAAATAAGCAGTATGTATTTATATTGTCTTTAGTTAACATTAGTTTATAACACTGTAAATTTCAGAGTCTCTTGCCCACGTGCCTGGCTGTCTTCATTGGGGCCCCTTGGAAAGGGGCGGGTTGAGTTTCCCTCCCCGTCCAAGCAGAGCCTTGGCGGCCAAAGACCTCTGGAACACAGCCACAGCCATGCTCAAGGCCACTCTCCACACGTTCGGATGAGCCTCACGCATGAAGGAACCGGCAGAGGAACCCAGGTGTGTGGGAACTGGGGTTGAGATCTCCAAGACTGCTCAGATTGGGACTGGGCCTCATCCACCCAGATCCCCCCATTTTCCAGTAGCTTGGCAACCACACCCACAAACTGCTCAGGTGCTGTGTAATCCCATCAACAGTCAAGATCCAGAGACTATAAAACAAAGCTCCCAGAATTGACCTCTTATATCCTAGCTCTCCCTCTTGGAGAACCTGGAAAGGTATCGAGACCATCCTGCCCAAACAGCAGAGCCTGGCAAGCTCTCTGTGGTGTATTTGATATGCCAATACAGTAACAATGATGGGTCTCACTCCCCTTACCCACAGCCTCCAATGCGGCACCACTGGGAAGGACAAGTAAAGAGGCTGCTAAAATCTCCATGGCAAGGACAAATGGAGATGTTACTGGCGCCCACTCGAGCAAACTGATGATCGACAGGATGACAGTGATACAGTGAAGTCACTGTCACTGGCATTGTCATCCCATTGCTCATCGATTTGTTCGAGCAGGCACCAGTGATGTCTCTCATTGAGAGACTTATTGTTACTGTTTTTGGCATATCCAATACGCACGGGTAGCTTGCCAGGCTCTGCTGCGCAGGCTCAATACTCTTGGTAGCTTGCTGGGCTCTCCAAGAGGGGCGGAGGACTCGAACTCAGGTCGGCCGCATGAAAGGTGAACGCCCAACCACTGTGCTATCGCTCCAGATACAGTAAAGTGTCAGATGTAAAATGTCTCATCTTTTAAACTGTGAATAATGTACTTATGCTCACCATCAGAAAGGAAGGAAGGAGAGGAAATGAGGCAAGAAAGAATGAAAGGACTATTAGTTAAAAATAATACTTTACAATTTTTTTACTTTATGAATTGTATAAAATACTACATGTGTCATAAGCCAAAAAATATATTTTAGCACTAGTTTTCCTCTCAATACCATAATAATCTTGGCCTGAAGATCAATCTTTGACTTTTGAGATTCTTCCCTAGCCAACTTTAGAAAATTACTATAAATTCCAAAAACATAATATATGCAGTGACACAAGTTACTATTACATAGATAACAATCAGTAGAATTGGAAACAAAATTCAAATTTTTTTTGGGGGGGAGGGCAGGAAAGAGACAGGTTTGAGCCATATTATGTAGTGATCTGGGTTACTCCTGCTACTATTTTTAGAAGTAACCCCTGATGTTGACTGCGGATCATTTTCATCACTGGGGAACAAACTGGAGCCAGCTTTCTGCAAAGCATGAACATTACCAAACACATTATGTCTCTTTCCTAGAGTCTACTGTTCTTATATGAATAATGTTTTACTCAATTTTCTTTTTACTAAAATCTTCTATGTTTTCTGATTTGTGGTTGGGGATATAGCTTTAAGGAGTATATAATGTGAACTTTCTCTGTATTAAAAAGGAAAAAAAAAAACACCAGGGTTGGAGAGATAGCACAGTGGGTAGGGCACTTGTCTTGATACGGCTGACCTGGATTTGATCTCTAGCTTATGTCTGGTCCCGCAAACACTGCCAAGAGTTATTCCTGAATGAAGGGCCAGGAGTATGCCCTGAGCATCACAGGGTGAGGTCCCAAACAAAAACAAAAGAACCCTAATTACCTAACATCACTACTGCTCATCCATCTTCATTTTCCTCTAACACTATTCATGATAAGAGATTAGAGGTAGGGAACCCTCCTCTAAAACCAGAAGTAAAATCAAAAATATGATTCTATCCCTCTCTGTATTTTCTGTATCTTTTTCTTTTTCTCTTAAAAGCAATCATGGCTATTTTAGATCTAAGCCCACTTGTTTCATATACACTGTAGATTATGGAGCAAATATAGGGTATCATTGAAGAAATTTAATAGTGCAGCTTTTGTTAAAGGATTTATTCATAAGAAGTTATTCACTCTTCTTACCAAGAGCCAGTTAAAAAAAATCTGATTAAAAGGATTATTAATTTTCACCCCAAATCTATTAAAATATTGCTATTGTCTATTAAATTTTAACAAACCCTTAGTCCTAGAGTACAAAACTGAGACTACCACATATGCGTATTGGTATTAGTGGGAAATGATGAGGTTGAAAGTGGGTAAAAAGTAACATTAAGACATTGCTAAAGAGTACTAGGCACATTGGTGGTAATCTGGTAAAAGAACATACACATCAGTACTGTAAGTGCTAGTATCATTGTAACCATGTTACCTAAACTATAATACTAATAAAAACAAAATTAAAAATATTACGATTATCATGTTTAGATCATGATGCTTTGAATTATCCCAGGTCTGAAACCCTAGACAAGTTTTAGTCATGGGGCCTTAGGCAAATCGCTTACCCTTCCTCTTCAGTATTCATGCCTTTAAAATGGGGCAGAAATAATTTCCTTGAAAGATTATTCTGATGTTTAAATTAGACGATGAAAGGAAGGCAACTAGAATTTATATAACTTTCTAGTAACTGTCACTTTCAGAAGGAGATCTTTCTGTTCCAGAAAATAAAACTGAAGAGAAATAATGAGAAGTTATAGGAAAAAGAATTTCATAAACATATTACAAAATACCCTATCTGGCCCATTCCTTACTAATGTGTGTTTAGAATATTTAAATTCCATCTCTGGTCTTGGCAATCATTTATTATGAGCTGTTAAATGTTTGTATGTCTTTCCAAACAATTTCAGTAAGATGGGCCAAGAAATTTCTCTGATTACCCACTAACTATTCTAACTTTTCTTTTCTGATTACATTCAATTAAGCTGAATCTTCTCTGTATATCTTATTCATATATATTAAAATCAAACCCTTCTTCATTCCTATTTTATTGCATTAGGTCAGCCCTCAGCCTTTATCTACTTTCAGATTTCCTGTGTGTTTCAGGTTTACTTATTTCATAAATATGTATATATGTATGGACTGCCTTTTTTTTGCTTAGTTTTCCTGACTTTAAAATAAATTATTAATTATAACATGAAAAATTTAGAGATTAAATAGAAGTGTCCTATGTTTATAAATCACTAAGCAAACACTCCTTAAAGTCATCTTTCAATGAAGTTTTGCTTTCCTTTAAAAGTATTTCCAATTTTGTATTACTGAAAGCATAAACTACCAATTTTATGGAATATGTGATAACACAGCGGGTAGGGCATTTGTTTGCACATGGCTCCTGGGTTCAATTCCTCCGTCCCTCTCAGAGAGCCCGGCAAGCTACCAAGAGTATCTCACCCACACAGCAGAGCCTGGCAAGCTCCCTGTGGCATATTTGATATGCCCCAAACAGTAACAAGTCTCACAAAGGAGACGTTACTGGTGCCTGCTCGAGCAAATCGATGAGCAACGGGATGACAGTGATACAGTGATGCAGTGATGGCACTTGCTCTGTACTGAGGTTGCTTATTTACATGTTAGTTTCTTTCTCTAGGTTAAGAGTGTCTTTTGAAAGTTTATACTACTAGAATACACACATTATTTGCAGAGCATTTCTTTTCACTTTAAATAATAAGAAAAAAATAAAGAGGTCAATTAGTGATATAACTAAGTTTTTATAAAACAGAGATGTCATATTTATTTAAACAGTACCTATTACTGTTTTAGAAAATCAGAATAGGTATTTTCCACTAGTAACTTTTATGTATATAAACCTAATAATTATGATAATGTAGGTCTTAATATAAAGCAAATATAAAGTAATTTACAATTATAAAACAAGTACTCAATAAGATATATTATGTATATTAATAAAGATTTTATGCAAATAAGTCATCATGAAATACTAAATGCAAGGGGCAAGAGAGATAGTACAATGGTAAGGGGATGGCCAGGTTTAATTCCCAGCAACATATACAGTTCCCTTAGTACCAAGAGTAAATCCTGAGCTCAGAACTAGAAGTAATCCCTCAGCACTACTGGAGATGGTCCTCACTGCGCCACACCCCAAAAAGAAAGACTTGGTTCATATAATGTGACTGACCAAATATCAAATATCAGAAATAAACATCAAAAACGTGATATAATATTCCTTACATTTTTTAAAAATAGGGATCACATCCAGCAGTGCTGGGGGTCCAGCACTTTGGAACTATCAAGGGCACATCCTAAAGGAGGCAGAGTTTCATTCAGCAGAACTCCAATACCTTGTAGTCATGGGGATTTAACACAAGGCTCTGTGTATGTTTCACATGTTCTGGATAACTTCAGATATTGGCCCAGTGCTTAAAAGTTCTTATATACATAGTCATATCATTTTCATTTAGTGGTCATTTTATTCACAGAGTTTCATGCAATGGATGGTCTACATCAGTGTTTCTCAGCACTTTTCGAACCCTGGCCCCTTCTGAACTTTTTTAGTCCCAGCTCTAATCCCTCACCAATCTACTAGTTACCTCCTTAATCTCATGCTGTGGCACCATTGATGTGATTTTCACCTGTGGTCCGGTACCACTGAAACATTCTGGGGGCACATAGGAAGGTATATGACCCCTGTTGACAAATGCTGATCTAAATGCTATTTAGAAAACTAATGGTCAGAGTACAGGCTGATATTAGTATGAAAGTTGAACTCTGTTAACTTTTATAAGTTATATTTTATTGAGAATAACAAGCTCTGACTTTTTTAAAAGCCCTAGATCACAAAAGAAAAGATGTAATTACATTAGTAAGAACTGCTTCTTAGCATAACTTCAAAAAGGGCAGATAATAACTTGATGATGCATAGATTATAAGTTAAAACTCATATAAGTAAAGATCCATTAGATGTAAAGATCCATAAACATACAGGGATGATTTATTTCTGGAGTCATGACATATAAATATATAAATATATATGTATATAATAAATACAGAAAAAGTAATAGGCACTTTCAAAGTCAGGTATGTAACATGTTCTTATAATTGCCAGTCTTTTCATTGTGGCTGATATGCTAGGATCAGTTCTGGATTGCTTTAGACTACAGTCTGCCCTTTTTACAAGCTTAACTGATATTGTACATTTTCTCTTTTATGTAAGGTCACTTAGTTAGATTAAACTATTTGCCTCAACACTACTTCTTTAAAACCACACATGCCTGCTTTCAAAAGGTGGCATTATAATAAAGGTAGTAACAAGACATCGTGCAAAGACTTGCATCCACTAACACATCTGAGAAAGGATTGATGTTTAGGATAAAATATTTTCCATATTCTCCTGAGTGCAATCCTAAAGATTCATATAAAGCTTTCATTCAGGGAAAATCAAACTACAGCACTGGATTGAATTTGCCAAGTAAAGAACAGAATCATTTTTATAAAGTCAAGTACTAAGATAAAGAAGACACATGAGGCATTTTATATTATAAATAAAAAGAAAATACCAAGCAAGAATTATTCATTTTACAAATAATATTATAGAAGGCCTACTTTGTGTTATGGACTCATCACTCCATGTAAATAAAGTAGAAAATATTAAACAAAAGAGAAACAATCAACCATATTACAATAAAGTCAAAATTGACTTTTGAAATATCCTTTGAACATTTGGGACTTAGAAAGTGACCAGATATTTTCAACTTTCACTTAAATACATTATGCTCTTGCTAAAATTTTCCCTACATTTCCTTGCCAATTTATTAATCATATTTCTAACTTTCCCCCAATGAATTGCACTACCATAATATTTCCTAAAATAACAAAAGGAAATCAAACTGGAGAAAATGTCTTCAGTGCTGGCTTCTGGCATCTAATTTAATGACAACTCGTGCCTTCTTTGGGCCTTTTATTTAGAAGAGCTAATGCATGTAAAGATAGACAAAACGGCAGGTTCAGTCACATCAAAATCTTATTCACATCAAAATAGATTTGGGAATGTCAAAAATTACAGAATAAATGACAAGTTTTTAACTCAAAATAAAGAGTGAATTCAGTAATAAACTACCACCATGTGGTGCACAATCCTTTTGTGCACAGCCTTAAACTTTTTATTTTTCCTTGAGCAAGCCTTGGGAATCAAGTACAATGCTGTGACTCGACAGCGCAATATACCTTCATGTTTCTACCCTCCTGGCATATTTTTGGCATGATTGACTTTTGTCAGTTAAAAAAAAATGAATTGCCACAGACAGAATTTCAAGTAAACAAAGCATCAACAGAAAGCACAGTGCCTGGTGTGCTGGGAGCTCCAACAGACAGTCATCTGCAAATGGACAACTTTAATTCGATTCCTGGCACCATTGGCCGTGCTGAGAATTCTCCTATCTCTTCACACCAGGGGTTTGCTCTTTTAAGCATTGCTCCCTGAAGGGAAGGAAAAACTAGAGAGGGAGGATTTCCAATGACCCTGCACAGATGAATGGATATGTCAATGGTGAATATTGGTTCAGCTTTGAAACAGGGAATCCTGCAGTGGTCTCGCTCCTCTAGCCCTTCTCCGCTAGTGTGAGTGTCACCAAAGACTGTGCGAGCAGGAATCTTTAAAAGATCAAGAGAGAATGAGAAAGTAAAAACACTAGCAGAACAAAAAAGGCAAAATGCTTGTTAAAAATTAATGATAATTTAAATATTTGGGAAATTCAATTCTCAAGAGATAAGGAAGAGAGTATTAACTCTTGTGTTAGCAGGGATTTACATTTAAAACTTGAGGTTCTGAAAGGTAAATTCCAAAGCACTAATTGCTCATAAAGTCAATTAGTAATCTGGTGTCCATTTGACAGGTCTCAAAGTACCTTTAAATACTGAATTGAACATTGAACAATCTGAATCCTCATATTCCTTCCCCTGCCAGTATTATAATGAAAGCAAACACAGAAACAAGCAAGGGAAAAATATCAATTCCATTTTGTTTGGAAGATGAGTATTTCAGTTACTAATCTTGCAACTGCATAAGTACAAAAATTCTGCCTGAGTAACTGGCAGAGCACGCATTTATTTTCACTTGTGTATGGTTAGTTTTCATTCAGCTATCAATCAATCAATTATGCTGTGACATGATGTAATTTCCTAATCATACTAATATTCATGCTTTTATCACTATCAAACCTAGAGCACATACATTTCAATGAGACAGAAGTCTAATTATTTAAATATGCTAGAGCATATTAGATCTCCAAGGCTGTTTCCTTTATGAGTTTTTCTCCCCTAAAAAAACATCTAATTTAATTGCAAGAGAAAAGTATATTAAACAGCATTATAGCCCTCCAGTAAGCAAAACTGATTTTTACAGATACCAATAACTTTAGAATTATTATGGATTTTTATGTAAAAATAATGTTTTTGCTTGTTACTAAAAATAAAATTTATGAAACAAAAAGAAATAATAATCACATTTAAGGTATAAGACAAAACAGCTTTATTATATTTCTCAATGCCCTTGACCTGCACATAGTTATTATAGTGACTAACTAGGAATTGTTTTGTGTGCGCCAAAGATGGTTTTGCATTGTTATGACTTGTTTATTTCTCAAATTATTTTCTATACCTAACATGCTTCATATTCTAAAAAATACTTTTATTTAATCACATTGATGCTACTGGCACAGAAACCACAGAAAAGTTTATCATTTTTCAAGCAAAATCACTTACCTGATATAATGACATATTTTGGTCTGTTACTGGTTCTGTTGTACAATTTACCATAAAGACATTAAACTTTTACACAGATGTATAATACACATGGAATATATTTCATTACTATTCCTCAGATCATTATAATAATATTTACATATTTCATTTGTCTTTGTACATATTTGTTCAGGAAACTATTATTTGCAACAAATGACTGTATGTATCTTTTACACTTAAGAGTCTGTACTTGAAAATCAATTTGAGTCATTTATCTGTATGGAGTTTTTTATTTGAAGAACAGCTTCTTCTTGTCTCAGTTTATGCTGCCAAATTAAGACCTACCTATTGATGGAAAAAAAAACCTGTTTTGAGCTTTATGCTAGGTACTTGAGCTATATTTAGTTACACAAAATATAGGGATAACAAATATACCTGAGCGGAACATGAGTGCCCTCTTATGCTAAAGACAAAAAGAAAAAATACCTCGACCTGTACTTGATCAAATTTTTACCATGAACCTGGTACCTGTGAGTGCTGACCCTGTGAGGCTCAAGTCTCCTAAATAGTGATAAATACTAGGAATCCCTAAATAGTATCCTCCTTGTCCCTTAACAGACTGTTCAACATCAAGTGCTCAGCGGGCCAGAAACCTGCAGGCATGGAAGGACTGCACAGAAGGAACCATGTTCACTCTGTCAGTGGCAGCTGATTAGGATGGCACCAACTCTTCACATTAAACTTGCTCCATAGCGCTTCATTCAGAGGGCTTCCCAAGCGTTCACCAAGGAAGTCTACAAGCTCGGGAGATGTTAATAAAGGTGGAAAGTTGGCTGCATTGCTGTGTGTATAACATTCTAATTTATGAGCTCTGGGCAGCAGATTTCCCTCAAATTTCATTTGAAAAGATGGGGGAATCTACAAAAACTTAATCATGCCAGTTTTTATATCTGACACATTTTAGAGACAGGGATTTCTAAATGGGAATCCCAGAAATCAATTTGAAAATTGACAGCAAAATATCCAATTTCACATCACTGAAGCACTTTAGCTTGAAGAGAATTTGAAGGCCATTAATTCAGCTTCTTCGTCTTCTAGTTCAGAGGGTAGAGAATTCAGCCGTAGCTGAGCTATGCTTGGAATCTATGCCTTCTGTACCAGTCTAGGGAATTTGCATGCTACAATCCTAATTTCTTTCACCCTTCCAGAAAATTAAAAATAAAACAAATGCTAGCAGATCATCATAATTATGAAAGTAGTACTCCAGGGGCAAGGAATTTAGAAATCTGGGTTTAAAAAAATAGGATAGTAATAGCAACCCCCATGGCTGTTACCCTTTAAAACAAATGAGATAGTGAGTATAAAATACTCTCCTTAGAATTGTTATGGGACTTCGCACCAGGCTGTTTTTACTCAGAGCACCCCAGAGAGGGGCGGGTGAGAACCATCCTTGCCCCAAGGAACCCAGCGCCAGCAGCCAACCTTCACTACCCTAACGCTACCATACTCCAAACAGCTTCCTGCCGCACCGCACATTATAAGACACAATTATCACACCATATTTGATGGAGTTCAGACAGTAGGCAACAAATTATATATATGTACACATATATATGTGTATATATAATATATGTGTATACATATATACACATATATATGTATATGTGTATACACACACACATATATATATATACATATATATATGTATATATATATATCAGAGAGCCTGGCAAGCTACCAAGAGTATCCCGCATAGGCAGAGACTGGCAAGCTACCCGTAGTGTATTCAATATGCCAAAAACAGTAACAATAGGTCTCATTACCCTCACCCTGAAAGAGCCTCCAATCATTGGGAAAGCCATTAGAGGAAAACGAGTAAGAAGAGGCTGCTAAAATCTCAGGGCTGGGAGGAATAGAGATGTTACTGGTGCCCGCTTGAGTAAACTGACGAACAATGGGATGACAGTGATACAGTGAAACAGAATTGTTATATGTCTTCTGTTAGCAATATTGAACTTGCCTTCACATTCCAGTTAAAATCTAGCAAAAGAACCCTGAGGTGTTTGTGTTTACAGACCACTCATGCTCCAACAATTTCCTGTCAGACTCAAGTTTATGCATTATGATGCATTTCTGTGGTAAAGAATATATACCTGAAAATATTATTAATCTTCTATGATATACATCATGCTAACATGGTTCTCATTTGGATGCAATTTTAGGTGAATAAAATATTTTTTCTGCCACTAAATATTCTGGCTTTTGTAACTTGGAAATGGCTAAGTCATAACTCCCAGCATGTGAAATATTCATGGAGTGCTACTTCTTTAAAGTACATTTACTCTCCAATCATTAAGGTATAGTTTCACACACTGTTAGCCTAAGTTTATATTATCGACTAGCATTACTGATCCAACAGAGGTTATGACTACCTCTGAAAAATTTCCCCAAATACTTGTAAACTCTGTAGAACAATGACAGCAATGCTAGATTACGGAGTGAGAACATCTCAGAAGTTTATCTTAGCTCTAATAATTAGTTTTATTTCTTTAGAACTTGGGACATTCATGTTTTGTCTAAAATAATTTATATTTTCCCTAAGGCCTTCAAAATCTTTAAATTGTTATCCCAAGAAATTTACCCTAGAGTTACAGAAATGGGAACATAGGAGAGTATATGTAGGGCTTACATAAATAACTTAGGATTTGCTATTCAATATTGTGGGTACTCAGAGGAAGGAACACCTAATAATGCATGACTGAAAGTGACTGTGGATTCTGCCACTGCCACAACTCTTACATTCTCAAGACAGGTAGTGAACACAATTCTTGGTGTATGGTAGCAGCTACTTGTTGAGATGAGTGAGTGCAAATATTAAGGATGGAAAGTGAGATATCATGCCAGATAGTTTAAAACTACTAGTGAAAGTTTAGTATATGGAGGGATATGGTATATTCTGGGAAATATAAGAAGTGTTCTTAGGTCATAAAGGTTATTGTATTAAAATAGCAGTTAGATATAAGGATGACTTCTCATTGAGAAAGGGTCAAGTAACAGCAATTAAGAATGCTGTCTCTAGTAGCAGAATGTGGAAACCATTTCCTACTTTGAATGCTAGGCAGTAAAGCACAAAGAAAATCACAAAAATGAAATCAATGCTCTCATTTCATCTTTTTAAAAAATATCATTTTAAAAAATATTAACACTGATGAGGAAAAAAAATAGACCCCCTGGATCCACTGGCTCAATGAAGACTGGAAAGTCTCCCTATGTCTTTCTGCATAGGGCTTCCCTGAGTATCAGGTTTCTTCTCATATCCCAAATATGTGGAAATTAAGTTCAATGATATGTCTAAATGATCACAGTATGAAGGTATATAGGTATGTATGAAATGTGTCCTGATGTGGAAGTGTTTGTATAGGGATGGATCCACTTTGTGCTCTGAACTGCTAGGACAGGTACCAGTTTTGCTAAACTACATAATGAAATTGGAAAGTGAATAACTGAAAGGAAGAAGGAGGATGAGGATGAGGAGGAGGAGGAGGAGAAGGAGGGAAGAAGAAGGAGGAGGAGGAGGAGGGAAGAAGAAGGAAAAAAGAGGAAGAGGAAGAAGGAGGAGGAAGAGGAGGAGGAGGAGGAGAAGGAGGAGAAGAAATGAATAATAATTAAGAAGAAATGGGGGGTTGGGGGGAACTCTTTGAAGCAGAGCTAGTTGTTCAATGCTTGGGCCCATACACATGACACTTTCTAAGGCCAGCAATACTGGCCCACCAAGGTCACCCTGACTTCCCGAGGTCATCATAGGCCTCCAGGACTACATCTCTGTGCTAGGGTAAGAGTGGTGTGTGTGTGTGTGTGTGTGTGTGTGTGTGTGTGTGTGTGTGTGTGTGTGTGATGCATTGCCTAGGATCAAATTCAGAAATCTATACACAAGTAATGTACTTTCTACCCCTAAGTTATCCCCAATCACCTAAAAATTGTATTTTCAGTATCAGAAATCTTTGACAGCAGATAAGTGAGGAATAGAGAGGGGACCACTACAGTAGATAAGTGAGGAGTGAGGGGGCATCTATATTTAGAAGTTTGTTGATATTTCTGTGACAAAAAATATATCCTTGCTTGTATCAATTAGCCTGTGGTAAAATCAGCATTGTCAGATGGCCTTTTGCTCAATGTCATAGTTTCCAAAAAAGTTATTAGATCAGGACTTACCATCTGCTAATAATAAAGGAATATATCCACACTGCTAACTTCTGTCAAATGAAGTGGAATTCCTGAAATTACTATGTAGCAAATTAGGTGGTGGGGAAGGAAAGCAGTTACTATGCTTTTGGGGCAGGATTTTGATCTTTCTTACCATGTTCTTATTCTTACTCACATACCTATGTTGAGCAGGTACTTTGGGTCTTTGACATATGGCTACTTTAGCCAACTATAGCCTCATTTTGAAACACTTAAGTAGGGAGGTGTACGGTGGGTCCTTGTAGTATAAGGTGTTTCTTCCCTGGGAAAGATCAAATAGTAATGCCCCATAAGTAATGCATATCTTTAATAAATTTGGATATATTTACAAGAAAACAGAGCCTCAAAAAAGGCGTGTGTATGGGGAGAGGCAGGAGGAGTAGGCTGTCCTATACTTTTTTCTTAACAGGTTTCTTTGTAAGTCTACATTTTAAAATGAATCTGAATGAAGACTCAAAGCAATTTAACATCTGAGTGCAAATTGGACTCAGAGAAAATATGTGTAATTAATTATATCAAGCATTAAGCAAGTAGACATTAAAAAATAAATCTAGCATTATAATGATAGTCACCATATACAGTATAACAAACTGATTTTCAATGCAAATGATGAGCAATCCTATACTTACTAATGCAATCATTTATAGAATCATTAGTCAGCCATTAATAAATCTTCTCCATAACTACTAGCCTTATATCTATTATCAAGTGAGGAACTTTATAAAAATGTACTGGGCACAAAATTCATTACTTTGGAGGGAGAAATCATATAAAATTTCTTTTAGAATTAAAACTTACTTTTTTTCCTACTTGCTATTATTTGTGGATGAGACCAGTTCAATCCTCAACACCAATAATGGTGTCCTGAAAATCCCCTAGGGCTGACTCCTGAGCAGAAAAAGAGGAACAGTCCCTGAGTACCACCATTTGTAGTCCCAAAACAAAAACAAAATATTATCACTTTATATCCTATCTTTCAGAAATACATTAAAAGTAAGTAATTTAATGTAAATAACTTTTGGTAAATGGATTAAATGGTTTTCTCGTTATTGAAATTACTTTTAAATTTTATTGAACTGCCAAGTTAAGAATATTGTTAAATAAATTACTCTGCCCAGAAATTTTCAACTGCTTTATAGAACTAACAATGTACAGCTACTATGTAAAGAATGTTCTTATTCAACTGTACCATATTTTCTAATCCCAATTAAATTAATGCACATGTTATGTGCATTTTAAAGTCAGAAATAATTTTTGCATTGTTATCAAATTCTTGTAACAGAGAACCCATACTATGACATGTTTGTGAAAGTTTATTAAGGACATAGAATGAGGTCATATTTTTGCTAATAGATATTAGCAGCTCAAAATTAACACTTTGCTTTCACATCACAGTAAGCTAATTCTTATTATTACAACCAATATCTTATTTTAAAATAGCCCAAGACTTCACCTCATTTTATTTTTTTAAATAAAAACACAGTTGTGATGTTTTAGAAAGGTTACCATAAAGTTTAAAGTGAAAATAATAAAGAAATAAATTTTATTACTGTTCTTTTAGGATTACCATAGATTGTGTAGCTCTAGCTATGTAAGTGTTTCATTAAAAACATTAGGTCAGTTTAGGTACCTTTTTATTAGAACAGGATAAATAGGGACAGTCACCATCTCTGTTGACAATACACTGATCTCACATTAATTTGATTGAAGGTGGCTTGCCAACACATCTCACTTTCCCCATTTGAGAGCACTCAGATAAGAAAAACACAGTGATGTTTAGCAGATAGGCCTGGTGACACAATAGAACACAACTCATTGAAGAAGTGTAATTATAGTGATTACTTCAGAGGAGAGAGCAGATACACTGATGGGAAGAAGTAAACACTACCACAATTATGGGAGCCCAGTTCCCTTTTGGTATAGATACAGACATCCTAGACAACACCAACCTAGCAATAAGAAAACAGAAAGCTTTTCAACTGAACTACATAAAAGCACTAAAGGTTATAGAATGCTGTAAGCCAATTTGCCAAAGTGCTGGAACAAAGGCCCCCTCTGTTTTGGGTGAATTCAATATATCAAATAGATTAGTCAAACAGAGAAGTCCTCCTTGAACAATTAAAACTAAGTATAAAATGGGAAAAGTTGGAGAGGCATACAATCTTGAATGCTTTTTAAAGCTGCTATTTTGATGATTTCAAAAGTAAACAGTCTGGGGGATATAGTTCTCTCAGGTAAAGCTCCCAGGAGGCCAGCTGGAGAAGCAAGGTGGGTTCATATACAACATTCATTAGGCAATTATGATCCACTGTCACCAAAGCACCGAAGAATAGTATTATAGAGCTGACAAGTAGGGCGAAATTTCACCTTCTGGTATCCTCAAAAAAGACAAAGTTTCCTGGACCTTACCTACTGTGACCTCTGTCATTCCCAAAGAAACTAAGATTTCAAGAGGAGGTTTACTCTGGGCTCAGGCTGCAGTCAGTAAAAGAGCAGGACCAGAATCTCAGGTTCCTGGCTCCCAGTTCTGTTTGTTCCTCATAAAGTGATGGCTCTTCAGTGGAAATCTTGTGAAATTAGAGCATTTACTGACATAAATTTGTACTGCAAAATGTATGAAACAATTCAAAGGCAGTGGAATCATCTTACCGAATTGCCACCTAGTTCTCCGTGAGGTACACAACAATGTTTTCATGTCAGATGTGTCTGTACCTATTAAGGTAGGTACATAAAGAACAGAGGAAGATAGATATGTAGGAGACAAAAGAAACAGAAGGATGTGGGGGACTGAGAGGCAGAGGAGACATTAGAACGTAACACAGATGAGACAGTGAAAAATAAAGAAAAGCACACACACACAAACAGAAAAAAAATCACAGATGTGTAGAGACATGGAAGACTTAAGTGACTTTCTCAAGGTGATAGTCTTGCCATAATTGCACTTCAAACCCAGTGCTAAAATTCAAATCCCTCTGCTCCTCCATGAACCTTAAGAAAGGCGCCTCCAAACTATGAAAAACAGAGAGTACAATGCTTCATTTATAAACTTACTGACTTTTGGGCAACACCCAACTGAGCTCGGGGCTTAATCCTGACTCTGCGCTCAGGAATCATTCCTGACTGGGTTTGGGGGAATCAAATGGGGTACTGGGGATTAAAACTGATTTGATGGCGTGCAAGATACAAATACTATCTATTGTACTTTATCTCCAACCCCATAAAGTTAACACTTTAATTTTGTTTCTGATCTCTACTCCCACCCTCATTCTCATGGTGTAACAGAAGACTTAGAATGGAATGAATAAATTTTTCCAAATAAAAGCAATAACTCGGTTACCTGGTTGAGTCACTTTTTTTTAAACTCTTCACTAAGACTGGCCTTGGGGAAGTAAAATATTAAGAGAAACATATCCATTTTCTGTCATTAGAGAATGAATGAATAGTGGACTGGAGCGATAGCACAGCGGGTAGGGCGTTTGCGTTGCATGTGGCCAACCCAGGTTTGATTCTTCCATCCCTCTCAGAGAGCTTGGCAAACTACCAAGAGTATCCCGCCCACACGGCAGAGCCTAGTGGCGTATTCAATATGCCAAAAACAGTAACAAAAAGTCTTACAATGGAGACGTTACTGGTGCCCGTTGGAGAAAAAAATCGATGACCAGGATGACAGTGCTAGTGCTAGAGAATGAATGGCATTTTCAACATAGAGTGCTTAATTTGGATTAATGGAAGAATTTAATTTTATCTGCAAACCCTTGATACTGGATGCAAAGCCTACAGGAGTTTGTAGAAGGTCTAACAATAATATATATTCTTCTTTACATCAAAAACTATCCTAAGAGAAGCTGAAAACACGTGGAAATGTTAACTAGCAGTGTTTTATGAAAAAGCTAGTAACAATTTTCAAAACTAAATGGTAATTTATCTTTAGCGCTCTTGAACTCTAAAAATTCTTGCTTTGAATTTAACTGCAAAAGAGACTACCATTCCTTTCATTTGGACTATTTCATGTGAAACTCTATGAAAGGGATGTGAAAAAATAAATTATGCTCAATTTATTACTAAATTTATTTATATGTGAGGTGGTTTATTGAGGATAGCATACTAATTTTTTTAAGTGAATTCTTCCCCCTCTGCTTCCCTTCCCTCCCTTCTCCTTTCTTCCCTGTTTTTGTGATGACTGAGGACCACACACAATTGATTGCAGCACTCACCCACTGAATTGTGGTGCACTGAAAATCACACTTTCTTATGATGCCAAGAATCACAAATGACAGTGCTGCTGAGGCCACAATCAGCAATGAAGGGCAAGAAGAATCATCTCAAATGTCAATGTCTATTTTCATTGCTCTTTGCTGCCATATGTGTTAAATCTGATTTATACAGAGGATTCTCCTGAACTAGTAAATTAAAACATTATTAGGACTGTAGAAACAAGTAAGGAACAGACCATGAGAAAACCAGCACTACAAAACCTGCTTACCAAAATGGTCTCCTGTGAGTCCCACTTTCACGTTAGTTTTTGTTCCCTTTCCAGTGTGTGGAATTTGCCCTTGATTCCTTTATCACAATTGAAGAAATACTGAGCAGCAGATGAAATCCAACTGTAAGCTTTTAAACTTTTTAGGGCTTGATCTTTTAATATAGGTTCCTCCCAGGAGTATCTAGGGGAGGTAAGGGATGTTGGGGATCAAACTCAGGTTTAAGACAAGCCAGGTATGTGATCTGCCACTTGAACAATTTCTCCCAAGGGGGTTGATCTTTAATATGAGAAGTGTAGCATTCTGCTGAAAAGCCGCATGGAGAGGTGATATAGTGGGAGAAACCCTAAGTTAGAGTAGAGAGGGGTCAAGCTGCTCACTATCATAGATGAACTGAGCAACCATCTCACAGTCCCACCAAGGTCCTGACACTTGAGTAAACATACAGACATTTGTGGACCCAAGTCTTATCATTATGACAGCTTCACCCAATATCATCTTGAAGAACTGTTCCTTTTTGCCTTGCCATCCCATTTAAACACAACATCAACATTTTTTTTTAGCTATAAAGTCTTGGACTGATTTGTTAAAAGCAATAGCCAACAAAATGAAAACTAAGAGTGGTATGGCATGAACATGACTTTCCAATAGAAAACTTAGAAGAGGGGGTGGAGCGATAGCACAGCGGGTAGGGCGTTTGCCTTGCATGCGGCCGACCCGGGTTCGATTCCCAGCATCCCATATGGTCCCCTGAGCACTGCCAGGAGTAATTCCTGAGTGCAGAGCCAGGAGTAACCCCTGTGCATCGCCAGGTGTGACCCAAAAAGCAAAAAAAAAAAAAAAAAAAAAAAACTGAGAAGAGGATACTGTATACATACTGAAGTTTATGTTGAACATGAAAAAAAAAAACCTATTTACTACTAATTAATTTACTCATCACATGTTTCATTAAGCCTTATAAGTCTACTGACAAAGAAAGTTTGAGTAACGATAGAGACCAAGGTCACCTAGCCAAAATGTAAAAGAACGGGAAGTTGAAGTTGGGTTTGATTTCACAGCTGAGATGTATTCCTTCACTATACACAGGGACAGGGAAAAAGGTGGAGATACAAGAGGAATACTGAAGCACTAGAAATGGACTGAATTTTAAAATTTTTATGAAACTCTTTCCTAAGCACATCCACACTTAAAAAACCAAATATGCACACTAGTATTTATCCTGTTCTAAAGACAAATCACAGATGTTAGTGAGAACGCCATTGTAACTGCAATGTGCTATAAAGTATTATGCACTAGGATGTTTAAGATTACCTAAGTCTAAATTAAAATCACCAAACAGTTATGTTCTATTTTCTTATTGTTACATATTTTTCTGTTTCTCTCTTCTTTGGCATTGTGTCTTGTCTACAATGGGCAGGACAATCAAAAGCCCCAGAAAGATGATTTCTAAAGTTAGAATTTGCAAGACTCATTTCTAAGTAAAAGCATTGCAATGAACATGCACTTTTAAAGTGCATGAACTTTTAAATATAAAGTTTGATATTTGGGGTAGCTAATATGAAATTTAATGTTTGGGGTAGCCAGATAAGTTATTCTACATGAGAAAGTTGTTAGTATAGCTACTGAATTCCTTGTAATGTTGTGACTTTGTATAGGAACTAAAGGAATAATTTTGGCTCTAAAGAGCTCTAAGCCCTATGGACAGCCTGGTGATTTTCAAATTGGTCTCAGTTGGAGCCCAGGGGTTTGTACCAACCCAACAAAAGAGGTTTTACAGATACTGCAATTAAGTATTTTCTGGCAAAAGCTCAGACTTCAAGTGAGCTTTTCATTGCTTTTATAGTTTGAGGTTTTGAGTTTGACTTAGTTTGAAAACAAAACATACTCATTCAAGTACTTTTGAGAGTTGCTTATTTAGGAGATGGATACTAGAGGAAGGGTCATGGAACTGTAGTGAGGTTAGGCAAGGATACCTAAAACATTTTGCCAATTTTATGTTCCCTATTCAATAAGAAATGTGTTGCTTTAAAGAATGAGCTACCACCTACTAGAAAGTGGTGGTCACTATATGACTCAAACATTACAATATTGGTAGTACCTTTAAATTCAATTATTCCCTTAAGAGATAAAAGACTTTCACTAGTAAGTCATTAATTACTTGGAAGGCAAGCATATTTATGATGTACAGCACTGAAATGTATTATCATTAACATTCAGACATTTAGCAGGCTAGGGTTTCCCAATACTTTTTAAAGTTTAAATCAGAAAAAAACATTATTGAATTCAAATAAAGCTTACTCTAGTAAAATGTGTTTCCTTTGAAGTGAACTTAGAATCTTCACAGACCAAATTTACAGATACAGCTATCTTTTAAGGACATCCACAATTACTGTTGTCATACCTCTAGTTAGGCAGTTCAAATTGCTTAAAACTTTGGTAATGACTACTTGCTATGTCTGAGTGAAGCTCTTTTGCCCCTCCATTCAAAGCTCATATGGTGCCTTTTGTACAAATATCTCAGGGTCCTTTACAAAGAACACTAATCAAGACACCAAATAACATCGTAGCAAATAATCTTGTCACAAATTCCATTACAGAGTAAAAGCTAAATAAAAAATAACAGCTTTTCTGCCTATATTAAAAAATTTATATCACTTAGTGTCAGGCAATTCAGAGAAGTGAATTCCACAAAAGAGAGGAAGGTGACAGGAAAAGATCCATTAACTAACATAAGCAAACACGGTTGCCAAATAAAAAATGTTAAGGATGAACCATGGAAATTACTATGCAGAGACAGGCATTTTCCACATTATTTTTAACATATTTTAACAAAAACAGATTGATAAATCAACAATCTGAAATTACCATAAACAGATATATTCACCCAAATTTAGCAATAACAGAATATCTCAATATAAATATTCATAAAGTTAAATTATTGCTTATGTTAGTGTATGTTCTGCCAAAGAGAAGTTGCTGCAGTATTGCTTGTTAAAGAAGAAAAAGTTGAGAACTAGGGAAATTACAGGGAAGGAAGGAAGGAAGGAAGGAAGGAAGGAAGGAAGGAAGGAAGGAAGGAAGGAAGGAAGGAAGGAAGGAAGGAAGGAAGGAAAGAAGGAAGGAAGGAAGGAAGGGAGAGAGGGAGGGAGGGAGGGAGGGAGGGGGAAGGGAGGGAGGGAGGAAGGGAGGGAAAGGGACGGAGGGAGGGAGGGAGGAAGGGAGGAAGGAAGGAAGGGAGGGAGGAAGGGAGGGAAGGAAGGGAGGAAGGAAGGAAGGAAGGAAGGAAGGAAGGAAGGAAGGAAGGAAGGAAGGAAGGAAGGAAGGAAGGAAGGAAGGGAGGGAGGGAGGGAGGGAGGGAAGGAGGGAGGGAGGAAGGGAGGGAGGAAGGAAGGAAAGGAGTAAAGTAAAGGAGTCAAGTAAGGAAAAATTCCCACTCCCAAATTCCTCACATATACCCTTTGAATATCCATATCCAATAATGCACAATTTCACTAATAATTCTAATTGTTATTTCTGTTTTCTAGGTTAGAATAAAGTAGAAGTTATAGGAAATTAATGACTTCAGCAAGAATATACTTAACAGTACATTTAGGAATTGATCAATTATTACAGCATGAAAGATATTAATTGATTTTGCTTTTTCGGGGGGAAGATCAATTTATTTCCCTTCTTACATCTTTTATTGGTTTTTCACAGGTAATGCATATGTATTAATTTGAAGGGAGTTTTTGAAAACCAGTATCTAGATTATTATAAGATAAATAAATATTGTACAGTTACATAAATAAATGACTCTGAGGAATTCACAAAGACCCAAATTCATTAAACTTGCATGTATTCCTGCATGCTTTGCAAATGTAGACCTACACACAAATTTAATAAATGAATATCCTTTTCATCAGTCTTTTGAAAACCCTAAGGTGATGACCACCAATAGAAAGAGGTAGATTTATTTATTTTTTTTTGCTTTTTGGGTCACACTCAAAGATGCTCAGGGGTTACATGTGGCTTTGCACTCAGGAATTACTCTTGGCAGTGCTTTGGGAACCATATGGGATGCCAGGGATCGAACCCGAGTCAGCCGCGTGCAAGGCAAACACCCTACCCGCTGTGCTATAGCTCCGGCCCCAAGAGGTAGATTTTTATACTTACTCACTGTCAAGCTTTTATTCATTCAACATTCCAACATTCCATATTTGTGTAATATGTGCAGAATTATATAAAAAATAAATACACGATTAAATCTCCAGCGTTTTAATTTACTTACTATTCATATGGGCTCCAGTAACAAAATTCATCAATCTTAGAGTCAGTATTGTCATCTGTAAAGCGACAATTGTGTTCTAGTATTAATGTAAAGATTAAATGAGCTAATAATACATACAATGTATTTAGAACAAGGACTATCATGTTATAAGCACTTGAAATATTTAGTGTTTCAGGACAAAGCAATGGTACTGTGGGCAGAGCACCTGTCCTGCATGTAGCCAACCCGGGTTCAATTCCTGACATCCCATAAGTTCCCCCAAGTTCTACTCGAAGTAATCACTCAGTTCAGAGTCAGGAGTAAGCCCTGAGTACTGCTAGGTGTGCCCCTTGTCCCAATTTCAGTAGTTTTGTTATGCTGGTAATAGGGAAATGAAAATAGGCATAGTCCTCAATTTTATAAATGATTCAGTTAGTTCTTAGCTTTATGCCTTACTCATTCCCCTTTAACAGATTATATAGTTGCTATCAGATAATAAAGAGAAAAGCTGAAGGAAAAAGGGAAAAGCTGAAGGAAAAAAAACAGTTGTGCAGTATTTTTGATATAGAAACAAAGTGGTATATATATGCATCATAGAATACTATGAAGCTGCAACAGAAGATAAAATCATTCAACTCGAATAGAACTGGGAGTTAACATGTTAAACATAAGTCAGAAGAAAGACAAATACTGGACCAGCTCACATATCTGCGGTATACAGAAAAACAGTAAAGGAAAATGCAAGGTACCAAAGGCAGTATACCTAGATTATTCAGTTATTCTGGTTTCTAGACTACAGAGCTGAAAAACAGAGGGAAAGAAAGAAACAGGGAAAAAGTAAGAAGAGGTAGATGGTGTTGGATAACATTGGTTAGTACTTGCCCTTACCATAGAAAGCTTAGGTTCATTGAGTTATTCCCATAACAGTGCTCCTGAGGCACACACAATTCCATCAAGCACTAATAATCCTATATTGTTTTTCTCTTTCCTTTATGTCATTTACTTGGTTTTGTTTAGCAATGTCCTTTTTGTAAGACACAGGAAGATAGTTGATGATATGCTTTAGTAAATGGGAGTTAATTAACTCCAAATAATAATTTACTTCTTGGAATCCATTGTATTTACCTGACTTAAGCCTCAGTTGCCTTTACTTCCTAACACCCCCAAAAGTAGGGTCCCAGCAGGGGATAAGGATGGACCCAGTACAAGCTGTCAGCTATCCTGGCATCAAAAAGGGACAAGCTAAGTGCCATAAGAAGTATAATAGCAGGATCATGGAACCAACTCTGTCACGATCCAAAAAGAAGTAAGTGAATAAGGACCCTGGTGGGGTTAGGAAAGACTAGCCTGGCCTAAGGACTGTGATGTGGAATATACAGTGATATTTCTCCAGGAAGAGCCAACCTTTAAGCTTAATATATCTCTTACTGTGTTCATACAAAATCACTAGAAATATTAGTAAGAAGTAAATTTACTAGGACTGTTTAAATGGATTGCCAGCAAATCAAGGACTGGAGTGATAGCACAGTGGGTAGGGTGGTTGCCCTGCATGCAGCCGACCTGGGTTTGATTCCTCCGTCCCTCTTGGAGACCCTGGCAAGCTACCCAGAGTATCCCGCCCACACAGCAGAGCCTGGCAAGCTACCCGTGGCATATTCAATATGCCAAAAACAGTAACAACAAGTCCCACAATGAAGACATTACTGATGCCTGCTCGAGCACGATGAACTACGGGAAGACAGTGCTACAATGCAGTGTTACCAGCTGAGGGGAGAAGAAAAAGCAATACACTCTAAATGGGTCCCACCTTTGAGTGGGTCTCCTAGTAATCTACAGTGCTGAACCTCAAATGAAATTTTGTCTTTGAGTTAATTTCCTAGAAGAACGTCCACTGAAGCAGTGGCTTTACCTCTGTTTGTTGTTATGATAATGTTCAACCCCACATCTGTGTACCTCTACCCTTCATGATTTCTATATAACTATTCTGTAAGGAGGGTGAGGGGGAAGAAAGAAAAGTACACTGTAAGGGGAAGAAAATAACTATACTGGGGAAAAAATAACTACACTGTGAGACGGAGGAAAATAACTATGCTGTAGGAGAAATAGCTACCCTGTAAGGGGGAAGAAATGGCTATGTTGTAGGAGAATGGGCCTCTAAGGATGAGGATGAGAATGAAATAAACATCACTGACTACCAATCAGCCTGGGGTCCTGTTTCTCTGTTCCCCCATTACCCCCGTCCTTCGTTCCTCCATCTGTCATCGTGCTGGCCATGGGAACGGTTCTCGGCCACGTAATGCATGCCCACGTTTTTTGAACTCACAAGATGGGACAGAATAGGAGCAAAAGGCAGGGACTTGGACACATGTCAGTGAAGACTTAAGGTATACCTTTATATCTAAACCACAGAATCAACAAAACTTGAAGCATGAGATGCAAATTATCAAAACCAAACAAAAATGTGCTCGTCAAGGTGGTAGGCTGAGGGAGGTAGGGTGTCTAGGGACTTTAGTGGAGGGAAGTTGACAGTGGTGATAGGATTGGTGTTGAAAAACTGTATGCCTGAAACTGAACGATGAATAACTCTGTAAACTGTGGAGACCTAATAACTTAAAAAAATAATAATTCCAAAACAATTATTATGAAAAAATTAAAGCAAATAATTTTATTTGAAGCTTCTATACTATTAGAACCTCAATTCATTTTCTATTGTGATTGCATTGTTATAGTATATTTTAAAATGTTTTATACTAATTTTTCATACTTAAAAGTGTCTATGTTAAAAATAAAACTTAAACAATGGATCTTACACTATTCAGAGCAATAGGAGTAATTCAGAAGTTGTTTTCAGGGAATGGAGCAATAGCACAGTGGTAGAACATTTGTCTTGCATATAGCAGACATAGGTTTGATCCCTGACACTCCATATGGTTCCCTGAGGCAACCAGGAGTGATTCCTGATAGAGAGCCAGGAGTAAGCCCTGCACACCATGGAGTATGGCCCCCAAACAAAAACAAAACAAAACGAAAAGTTGTTTTAAGTATAATGACTGTTTTATGAGAGATCCAAACACAACAGTGCACTGGGGCCAGGTGGTATGGGGGATAAAAATCAATGCCTCACATGTGCTTTATCACTGAAATCAAATCCCTAGCCTCAAGAGCATCATCATCATCATCATCATCATCATCATCATCATCATCATCATCATCATCCTGTTGATCGTCGAATTTCTCGAGTAGTCTCAGTAACATCTCCATTTGTCCAAGCCCTGAGATTTTAGAAGCCTCTCTCTCTCTACTCGTCCTTCCAACGATGCTGTACTTGAGGCTCTTTCAGGGTCAGAGAATGAGACCCAGTTTGTTACTGGTTTTGGCATATTAATACACCATGGGGACCTTGCCAGGCTCTCCTGTGTGGGCAGGAAACTCCCAGTAGTTTGCCACGTTCTCCCAGAGGGAGAAGTAGTCTATAAGATATTGTGTGGCCGCAAAGTGGCCACGCATATCCAGGAGCTGGCTTTTAAGTCTCGGGATGCTGGCGGTTGACAGGATTACACAGTGCTGGGAGCAGTCCCTGGGTGTGACCGCCTAGCTACTGGAAAATGGGAAATCTGGGCAGAGGAGGCCCAGTCCCAATCCGAGCAGCCTTAAAGGTCTCAGCCCCGGGCCCCACACACCTGGGTTCATCTGCCAGTTCCTTCATGCGTGAGGCTCATCCGAACATGTGGAGAAGGGCCTTGAGCATGGCTGTGGCTAGGATCCGGAGGTCTTCGGCCGCCAAGAGCTCTACTCGGGGTGGGGAGGAAAGCTGGAGCCCATCCCCTCCGAGGAGGCCCTGGGCAAGACAGCCAGGCACATGGTCAAGAGACTCAAGATAGCAATTAATTATGTCCATATTTCCAGTTCATTAACAGTGATATTTTTCCATTTCTTTGTAAATTCCTCTATTTCATTTAGCAATGTTTTATAGTTTGTAGTGTCTAACTCTATTACCTCTCTGTTAGATTAAGTTCCAGGTATTTCAAATTTTTGATAGAAAAGAAAAAGGATTATTTTCATATTTTCACTTTTCTCTAACTCACTATGTGTAGAAATGCAATGCAGATTGTGTATCCTGCCACCTTATTGAACACATAAATTATTTCAAGTAATTTTTTGTGGAGCCCTTAGGGTTTCCTATGTAATATCTGTAGTCAGTGGTAATGCAATATAAACTACAGCACTGTAGCACTGCTGTCCTGTTGTTCATCAATTTGCTTGAGTGGGCACCAGTAATGTCTCCATTGTGAGACTTGTTATTACTGTTTTTGGCATATTGAATATGCCACAGGTAGCTTGCCAGGCTCTACCATGAGGGCGGGATACTCTGGGTAGCTTGCCAGGCTCCCCAAGAGGGATGGAGAAATCAAACCTGGGTCAGCCACGTGCAAGGCAAACACCCTACCCACTGTGCTCCAGTCCAATATAGACTATATGCAAAGAAATTTACTTTTCAAGAGACTCTTTTTATTATTTGTTACGGGAACATTTTAAAATACTTCCCCTTTGACTTTATGTTGAAATTAACAGAAAGGCAACAATATATTTTTAAAGGCAATGTCCAATGTTATATAAATAATGTGTGCTTCTGTACATTAATTTCTTGTGAAATTTATGTCAAATGCTAATCTAAATACAAGAATCTAGAAGTGCACTGTCCACAGGTCTCATTTTTCAATAGATTAGTCTTCAAGTGTGCATAATCCTAAGGATTAAAATAAAAGTGCAAACCTAGAAAGTTCTCATATCATTTCATTAACTGTTATTATTTCTAGCTCTATAATTTATTTCATTTGAACTATCAAAGAGATCAGAATACTAAGCCCATAAACACCTCTTTAAAATAATGAATACAGTTAAGAATAAGCAGTTGTCCTTTTGTAAAATTCACAAATATGTCATATCAGCAATAAAATAACTTATTGTTTAAATTCAGATCATTAAATCTTACAAATTAACAGTTAATACAATATCTTTGCTGACTCTTACTCTCAGATATATGCAGAGATAATTTTCAGGCTATATAAATTTGTCCTTGATGTTTATTAACAAACTTACGCTGTTTATTGAATATCAAGAGCTCTAAATATCTGCATGCTTTAAGGCATGTACTAGGACATGTCAACCTAAATCAGAAATCAAATTAGAAATGAAATGCTTAAAGTTACAATAAAACTGTGGGAACATTTAAAAATATTACACAAGAGAAAATTGGAAGATTTAAATGTCAGCTTAGAATTATTTCAGTCCCTATTTGTAGGAAACCAAACTGGAGTCCATTCCTAGAAGTTTCTCCCAAATCTAAGTACACTCTTAGATGGTTCCCCCTAGTCTAAGTGTGAAGCATGCCTGATATCACAGTCCTTCCACCTGTCAAGCCAGGAATACTGGACTTGAAACTTCCTGAGAAGTCTTACACTAAGATATTAAATGATGAAAACTGCTCTAACAGATACTATTTTTTATTGTTTTATCAGTAAGAAAGTAGGGGTCTCTGAACTATTTTACATAGTGAGAATGCCAAGAACTTCTGTTTAAAATAGTGGCAATCTTACAGTAAACCTTCCCTGCTGTGTGAAAAGAGAAGTTGGCCTTATTTTATTTTTTTCATTTATTTATTTTTTTAATTTTTTGGGTCACACCCGGCAATACACAGGGGTTACTCCTGGCTCTTCACTCAGGAATTACTCCTGGCGGTGCTCAGGGGACCATATGGGATGCTGGGATTCGAACCCGGGTCGGCGGCCGCGTGGAAGGCAAATGCCCTACCCGTTGTGCTATTGCTCCAGCCTTCTTTGGAGCCCAAGAAGACCTTAACATGTAAGGATGCCTTGCATGATTCCAACTGTTGGCTACTAGACACTTTAAGATACCTACTCTTTCATTGATAGGAAGGTGTATGGATAAGCAAATACATACTATAAATAGTGAAAGAAGGTCATACTTAAAAGTCTAATTGCTGAAATTAAATGATAGAAACCTGTATTTTTCTTTTGTTTACCAAAAGAATATGACTTTACCAGACCCCATAAGAGGAAGAAAACCAAATGACATTTGCCCAAAATGAAAACCAAGTCAAAGCTCATCTTCTATGATGATGAAGCAGAAGAAAGTTCCAAAAAAGAAATACTATAGCCAATCAAGTTATTATCAACTGCTAGTTCATTTCAAGTCTACCTTTCTCTTAAGCCCAACTGATTTTAGTAAGTTCAAATTGAAATGATTACAGAACTCTGTTTTGAGAAGCTTCTCATTCCCAACACATTTAATTGCCAGGAATGATATAATGTATTCTGTAAAGATTGTAACTATGCAGAAATCATGACCACTGATACAATGTAATAAAAAAATGCATTCAAATACACAGAATATGCCAAAGGTGGCATGTCCTTAGAACATACTGGGGTAAATGAAGTAGCAGAATGTGACAAGTGTGTGTGTGTGTGTGTGTATGTGTGTGTGTGTGTGTGTGTGTGTATTTGGAGAGAGTTCCCCTACATTTTCTCAAGTGGATTTGAAAATTTAAGAATTATACAGGAGCACATAAGAAAAGATCTGTGTAATTGTGAGGCCCCTATATATCAGAAAGGAGGCTGGAACGATAGCACGGCGGGTTGGGCATTTGCCTTGCACATGGCCAACCCGGGTTCAATTACTCCATCCCTCTCAGAGAGCCCGGCAAGCTACTGAGAGTATCTCACCTGCATGGTAGAACCTGGCAAGCTACCAGTGGCATATTTGATATGCCAAAAACAGTAATAAGTCTTACAATGGAGACATTACTGGTGCCCACTTGAGCAAATCAATGAACAATGGATGACAGTGCTACAGAGAGTGCAGTGTTACAGACCTTTTATTTGGCTAGAATATGCTGGCAGAAAGGAAGTAGAATCTTTTGTTACACATTTTAAGGGGTCAAAAAATTCCTAGTGTATAAAATAAGGAGAAAGTTTCATAGCTGAATGAAGGATTCATAAGCCCATAAGAGAACGTACAGTGAAAAAGGTTTTCAATTTGAGACTCTGTAAAGCTTAAATACACGTTAATTTTGTGATTAGGATGATTGAGAATGAAGTTAAAAGTGTAGTCCCATCATTTTCCCAGATAAAGGATCATTTTCCTATAGTCATATCAAGTTTTCCAAACTTACAAGCTGGGAGTAACAACACTATTTGTACATTCTAAGAACTCCCCGAGAAATAACAAACAGTACAAACTAATAAAAGGGAAATAAAGAAAGGGCCAGAAGACATGCTTCTAATTTTTTTTAAAAGAAAATTGTAAAATCTTCAAATGCTTAGGGGGAAGAATTTGTTCCGTGTAAAGTTTACCATTCGGGAAAGAGACCTAACTGGTGTGTCAAAGGAAATCCAATGATCACACTATTCCTTTGAAAACACAGAAAGGATCAGGGACACAGCTCAAGAGGATAGAGCACATTCCTTGTATGCACTACAATCAGAGTTTAATACCCATTACCCAAACACCACCAAGGTGGCCTTAGCAGTCCCAGCACCCCAATACCTAAGCAGTACAGCATCTGCAGGTACACACACTCAGTCAACAATCAGACCCACACTGGTGGGCATAGGAAAGCCAGGAGTGGTCCTGGGGCCTCCAGAACACTGCCTGGGAGCCAATATCACCCCCAAAATGTAGAGAAACTAAGTGTCTTACAGAAACATTTCCTATGCTGTTTATTATGTTATAGGGGTTTGAGTGCTAGGATAAAGATTCTGGAATTCCCAAAAGTCAGGACTCCTAGATATATGGTTATGCATAGTAATCAATAGACTTTCTTAAGAACTGGTGCTTCAAATAAAATTTTCAAAGAAAAAAAAAATAAGGTTGGTGTACCATGTTCTTATTCTTCTCCTCAATGCTATCTCAATGAGAAGGAAGTTATGAACTCTTGCTACTTGTGTCATTTCCTTCATGCCTAAATAATATGATGTTATGCATGTTCTTGATCCAACAACTCCCAATACTGACAGATTATTTTATATAGCCACAAGGGCACTGAAACACTCACACTTATATAACAAATGAATCTTCTTTTAATGTCATCACTTTAAGTATATGAATTCTTCTTTTCAACTAACTATCCAGAAATTTTATGGTAATTGCACAAAAACAAAATCTGTACTATTCTACAACTCACCAAATTAGTTATCTGAAAAAAAAATGAAATAATAAAAATCAGAAAATCATCCAAGAAGAGAGCTAGGAAGAAATAAGCAACATATCCGTTCTATTACCATAGCTAGCAGTTGTTAATAGTTTTAGATGAACTAACATATTCTTCCTTATTGACAACCTCAATTACTATGAAATCTTGTCACTGGGAATACCCAAAGCTTCCTTTAAGTACATTATAACGTGTTTCCATGTGTAATAAAGAAGCAGATACTCTTCTGAATTGGAAGATGCAATCATCTCAGAGACTCAAGGGCAGATATAGCCCTTGAGGAGTATAGGAATACACCTAAATATCCCCAGATGTTTGATGACACCAAGTCTAATCTAGAAAATATCTATTTCTTGAGTTAGTCCCAGAGCAGTATCACAAAGGGCCTGAAAAACTTTCATCCACTCATGTGTTGGAAAATCAATAGGCTTCTAAGAAAATGAAATGAATAGACATTCCGGTTTCTTTTTTGTTTTTGTTTTCTGTTTTCATTTCGTTCTGGGCCACAGCTCTATGTTCTGGGCTTACTTTGGGCTCTGTACTTAGAGATCACTCTTGACAGTGCTCAGGGAACCATATGTTGTAGTAGGGACCAACCCTAGCAAACAACAAAGCAAGTGCCTGGCTTGCTATATACTATCTCTTCTCTTTGGCGCTGTACTGAATTTTTAAAATGAATTTGTTACATTGGTAATTAGGTTATTATTATCTGATAGGCAGCAGAAACCAGATAAAACATTTTCCCCTTTAAATTAACTGAGACTGTCACTGAAATACCTCGGATGTTTAATAACTGCATAGTACTAAAGCCCAGTATCATTCATGCTATCAAAATACTAAGATGAAAAATAAACTTCAGAACTCATGAATGCAATTGTTGATGTGATAATGAGAAAGAAAATTACCAATAAAGGAGGCAGAATATTGTAATACATTTTTTAAAAAGGATTAAGGGGAAATGACTTGTCACGGTTTTGATCTTATTATATAAAAAGAGTCAACTCTCTCTTTAGAGATTCATCACTTCTCTCAAGGCCTCTGGGTAGCCTAAATGATTCTGCAAGTGCTATATTATTCCAAACTTTCATAATGCAACATAATATAATTTAGGTGAGAAAGAATTGATGCACCTAGTAAGAGTTACTTTACTCTTTTCTCACTGATGGCATCTGATCTAATAGGTAGAGAAATGTGCTGAATTGTCACAGCATACATTTCAATGAGAAAAAATCACTACAGCATAGAAATATTTATGGAACTGCTGACAACATATCAATTAATAATGCCTGCAAGATACAAAAAGAGAATATTCTATTCTTTATAAGTTGAGAAAGAGCCAAGTCAAGACTTAATTTCACACAGCTTCTCATATTGCCACACAGCAAATAATTTCACCTCTGATGAACTGGTCAGAACTGACTGAAATTTTGCTAATAGTTGGAGTGAAGCAGAGCAACAAGCTATGCTATGTGAATAGTATGCTGTCATCTAGACAACCAAGAAAGGAGAGGATATATGCTGAAAAGTTCATGCATACGAAGAGTCTGACAGAAAAAAATACCTAGATACCGGTAAAACCAAAAGAGGAATACCAAGGGAAGTGACAATGCATATTTATTTATTTTTGCAGCAATCTTTGTTTTATTTTTATTTCCATTTTTAAATAATAAAACAATGGGAGCAGTTACTTTAAAATATTTTTTTTTAAAATGACTAGAGAATAAATGAAACATAAGTACATCATAGAACAGTACGTTAGCAAGCTGTAAAAAAATTGTTCCCATTTCAAATGTCACTTGGAAAAGAAAAAATAGAGATAGATTTATCTTTAGTCTATAAATAGTGTGGTGTACAAGTTGTAACAGAGATGGTTAATGACTAAATATGACTATAAATCTTTAGCACTTCCTCTTATAAATTGTCTATTTTTGGACAATTAACATCTACTTTCTCATCTTTAAATAGATGTAATTATATTCATGCGCATTAGTGTTTGTGTATGGCAGGTGACAGACTGGGTATAATCAGGAATGGCTATGGGGAGTAGAAGTATGTCATATTAACTCAAGGTATGGGTGGGTCCTCTTAAACTCTGTTCTAAAAGGATTTCAACTCTGATGAGATTCTGAAGATAACAAGACCATTTTCAACATTAAAAGCAAATGAGCACAATAAGATTGAAGATATTTCTATTGCAGCAATATTTCTTTCCATTTACTATCTACTCCTTCAGTTCAATTCTGAATCTTCATACGATAATCATCTTCAGTTAATGAATTTTATATATTTGCAGGGGTCTACACATCTGGAAAGTTATCAGAAACATTTAGTAAATTCCAATATAAATATTCCTTTGTTTACTTAAGACTTTACAGAACAAAAGCTATAGTCAGTTGGCCATTCATTAACACTTACCCCTGCTCCGAACTCTGCAATTATTAATCATAGAATGTCCTAACAAAACAACTCAATTTCAAAGTCTTTTAATTCTCTGTGAAAACCAAGTAGTGAAATATCATTCTTTTCCTGTTTCCTTTCCCATGCTTAAATCAACACTAAATCTATCTGTAGGCTAGAGATTCCATTCATATTTATAAAATAGTTTTGCACCACCAAAACTTTTCCCCACCTGTCTCTAATCTTTTGGAAAGTTTAACTGTTACTTCAGGTTTAAAAATTAAGCTCTGAGAGTTGGGACTAGTCCATGAGCAATGCTGGCTATTTACCACTCTTCTGACAATAAATAAATAAACAAAAATAAAATGAAGCTCTGTAAATCAACAGTATAAACCACAAAGATGAAATAGCAACAGAATGTTTTTGAAGTAAAGTTTTCTATTCATAGTCAGTCCAGCAATCTAATTATGTGAGCTCAACACCAGTATGATGGTCAGTTGATGTTTACATGAAAGTATCCTGGAAGCAAATTGAAAACAACTCCCCAATCTAAGTCAACTGCCTCTTGTGTGGGAACTGTTTCCCCAACGGTCTGGCAAAATGAACTGTAGTTTTGTATAGTAGTTTCAAAGATAATTGATTATTTGCCAGTAGTCTGTTTTTGAGTTGCCACTTATTATTATTTTTTTAATCCACTCCAGGGACAGACTTTCAATTTCACAGTCTTTTGCACATTGTGGACAGTGGCGCTTAATTTCTTAAAGGAAAGCACACAATCTCTTTCTATTATAGTGACTCTCCAAAGAGCAGGCCTCGGACTTTATATCCAGGGAAAAATGTTTATCCTCATGTTTTCATGCTCACTCCATCTGCAGTGCTGTGGTTTACAAACTGAAAAGGGAATTAAGGAAGAACCTCTCTATGTATGAAAAGATATCCTTGTGCCTCACAAACATCCATGCTGTGTCTGAGGGAGGGTAAACATTCCAGAAGATACCACTCTTTAATTGTTTATGGATTGCTTCTCATGATTTTACTGATCAAATAAGAATTTGTAGCAGAGTTAAAGAAAATCTTGTCAGGAAACAGTTGTTTTCCTCCTACAGACTAACATTCCTGCAGGCAATGCAGCAAATTAACCAATATAAATGTTTCCTTCAAAACACAGAAGTCTTTTTATCTATTTAGGAGCAGATCACACAATATAACATGCTGAACTATTTCTATTAAGCCCAAAGATGACAAAAAAATTGAAAAGAATAAATCCATTATAAAGAATTCATATCTGCTGCTTTGTGAGCAATCCATAATACAGTGTATTGTGCAAACTATAGGAGATGATGACCTAACAATACAGAATGTAGAGAGGGCTTTTGACAACAGAAAAGCATAAGAGAGAGTATCATTTAATGGAGAGTGAAAAAAAAATGATCTGGATTCTTTTCCCTCCTTTATTTGTTGTATCACTTTGTAAAACCTCTCTATGCCTTGCTCTCTTCATCAGAAAAATGAGACCTATGGTTTTATTTTTATAAAGTGCTTTAGGCTTTAGGAGAACCCAGAATGCATTATATGATGAAAGCCACCATGGTGCATGTCATGTGACTGTGGCAAGTAAAGGATTTAGGGACCAAAAGCAAAACATGAATCAGCAATGAACACTCATTTTGTTTGTTTAAAACCCCAGGATGTACAAATATATGTCAGACTATAGTTGACCCTCAAATATGACTATATCTGGGTCTGGTTTTGAAACTTAAGCCTAGCTGAAAGAATATGAACCCAGAAGAAAGGGAAAGGGTCATTCTCAGGCAAACATTTAATGAGTGAAATCGTCACTAAGAAATCTCCTAAGGATGCCCTTCTAAATGACCATTTTAGGAAACTCTCTTTCCTTATTCCCTGTCTTTTTCAGCATAGCCTTCCTAACAGAGTTACTCACTGAGGGGTTGTATCAACAAAGAAAGTCTTGGCTTCACATTCCATAGTTATGCAAGCTTTAGGACCACAAGAGAATAAAAATTAAAGATAATCTGAGTAACTGTATTGAAAGGTGGGTCAAAGATGTGTTGGAAGTTGAGAGTGCTTACTTAGTATAGTTACTTCTCTCTGAACTTCTGCTTTGTTAACTGACACAGAAGGTATGGAAAGTGAGAAATTGGTCCCAACGTTTTCCTTCTAGAGCCCCAAATTCTATTAATCTTTGAATGTTTAGATAATGATTTAAGATCTGGAACACATGCTCTTGTAGGAAAGTTTTACGGAGTATGAATGTAATAGTTTCTAACCTGTCATCATAATCTGGTATCAGGATTACAAACATAAGGGAACTGCAGCACACAGAATGCAAGAGTGTTAACAAGTGATAAAATTAGTATTGGATGTTTAGATTTAATATAAATTCTTATATTCTTTGCTCTAGAATGAGTTTTAAGTAAATTCCCCACCTTGAGAAGTCTAAAACTAAGTTCATTTTTTTTTTCACGTCACAAAGAACATCTTTCTAACTCCCCTTTCTATATATGATAAAAATGCATCACATACAAAATACAGACCCATAAACATAAAGCACCAGCAATTACTTTGGCATTTTTCAAATGAAAACTATTCCCTGGTAAAGTTATTGTTGTCTGTACATATTCTATCTTTGGTTGAAAGTACCTGAGAGATCTTATATCCTGAGATAAACACCCTAACATGATCCTTCCTTTCCATTTCTACTCTAAACCACTTGTATCCAGAGACTCTTAGATACAACCAACTTTGTATCTCACTTCTTTCTCCAGTTTTGCTCTCCTGTTCATCCCAAACTTTTTTCCACCTTTTAGAACTCCACCTAACTGCTCTCTTGATCTGATCTTCCCCCTCCATATTATTTTTATAACATTATACTAAAATTAATATGTAAACATATCTCTTACTATCTTAATTGTCAAAAATCATCAATTTACACAAGGAGATTAGCTTCCACATGTCCTGAGTAATGAAAAAAAATAATTTCTAGTCTTTATTAAACCCAGATTTTCCCATGCTCCACACACATTCCACACTTCTTCAAGAACAAACTTTTATAGGTATATTTCAGGTATTGGCTCTTACTGTGTCTGGCAGCTGTCAATGTCTCATCATGAAAATACCTTTCTATTACACTGTTCACTTGAACAGTCCATTTATCTTTCAAAACCCAAGAAAACCACCCATAAACTGGGACTCACCTCAGGGTTAAATACATCCTTTTCTAAGCTTTTCTGTACCTTTGCATTCAGCAAACTAAACTGCTACTGTTAATTTGTATGGTTCCCTCCCTCACCAAATTGCAAAACTGTTGAGAGCACGAATTGCTTAAGTAACTTTATATTCCGAGCACTGTGTCTGGGACATCAAATAGCCTCTATTTGTTTATGATTAAGAATGAAGTCACAATCAAACACTTATTCATTCAATGATTTTACTAAATGTCTCAGAATTCTGTGAAATACATTATAAGAATTAAACTGGTAATACAGGAAACAAATGGGTGTGGATATTGGTTTGTGTGTTCAGAAAAGATTTTTCATAAACTATGACAAAAAGTGTCTTAGACGCTTTGCCAATAAATTATTGTCTTAGTGGACTAGAGTTAGCTAAAACTGAGGGAGAATTTTAGTCACAGAGCGAAAGGTTTTGGTTTTGGTAATAAATATAGTAGGATTAAATAGTCTGATAGGGGAAACTGGGAAAGTGTTCATGCTTGCTTTCCTCTCACTTTCATACTTCCTTTGTTTTGGTGCAATTTTATTTGGAGGGGGGAATAACCTTTACACCAGATAGGTTTTTGCTCTACTGCTGAACCAAAGCACCTTCATTAAAGCTACAATTTTAGAGGGACAAAATTGAGAGAGTTCCCTTTGATCTTTTCAATTTGTTGGATTTCTACTAGATATGTCTAATTAAAAATGTCCAGTAGGCGGTTAGATACTGGTATTTTATTTATTTTTTTATTTATTTGGTTGTTTTTTATTTATTTGTTTGTTTGTTTATTTATTCATGGTTTTTGAGTCACACCCGGCAATGCACAGGGGTTACTCCTGGCTTTGCACTCAGGAATTACTCCCAGCGGTGCTTGAGGAACCATATGGGATGCTGGGAATCGAACCCGGGTCAGTTGCATGCAAGGCAAATGCCCTACCCACTGTATTTGCTCCAGTCCCAATCCTGGTGTTTTAGAAGGAGGGCTTATGACCAGAAAAAGACATGAGTCATCAGCATCCCCTATACCATCACCCCACGCCCAACTCCTGCAAAAAAATGTTTTTTATTTCTTTTTTTTTAATTTATTTTTTATTGAATCACCATGTGGAAAGTTACAAAGCTTTCAGGCTTAAGTCTCGGTTACACAATGCTCAAACACCCATCCCTTCACCAGTGCACATATTCCACCACCAAGAACCACAGTAAACCTTCCCTCCATCCCCTACCTCCCCAGTCCCCCACCCCGCCTGTGTAGCTGATAAATTTCACTTTACTTTCTCTTTACTTTGATTACATTCAATATTTCAACAAAAAAAAACTCACTATTATTGTTTGGAGTTCCCGCACTCCCCCCCCCCCCACAAAGTCAGACCTGCTGGAAAGGAAGCATTTGATTATTTGTTTTCTGTTGCTGAGAATGAAGAGATAATGAGGTCGTGTGGCTACAATAGCTATTGTAGCCAAAAAACGTCTTTTAAAATATCATGGGGATGGGGATGGGGAAAATGACCAAGCAAAAGATTAAAATGGTGAGCAAATATGCCTCACATATGTGTGACCCTGTGTTCAATTCCCAGCACTTAATGGCTCATCAGCAACACCACTTATGACTATCAAAATAAAAACAAGTAAGTTGAGTGAATGCGTAAACACCAGGAGTGGAGAAATAATATGGTTGATATTTCATATGACTTACATGTAGCCAACCCAGTTCAATCCCCAGCACTGCAATGGTCCTCTGTGTATGACAGTGTGCAGCTATGGAGGCCCCTAACCACAGTCAGGTAGCCTAGTACCACAAGCTAGTGAAGCATAGTATCCTCAGGCCTATGCATTGAACTGCTGGTCCTTAGCCTGATAATTGCAGGGAAGGGTCCCTGGACCTACTGAAGGCTTCTTGGGAGACAGCCTCCAAAAAAAAAAAAAGAGAGAGAGAGAGAAAAAAAATTAATTACCAGTCTCTAGTTGTCACACTAGCAGTTAGAGATCAAACAGAAAGAGTACCAGTAAAGATGTATGAAAAGGATATACTACTAAGTTAGGAAAAAAACTAAGAGGTCCCAATCACCCAAATCAATAAAGTTTATGAAGAAAAAGGGTCAAGTCTGTGTAGGTTTACTAAGATAAATTGTCCAATTTGTAACATACAAGACTCTGACTAGCTAGATGAATACTCAAGGTTATAGGTAAAAATAAATCATTATTTGAGTTGAATCCAAACTCTTCATTAAAAACAAAAAAGATACTATCATAGTAATAAGGGGGGGGGAGATTTTATTCCCCTTTATCCCTGCTAAAGCAAAACTTAAAATGGGTAGAATTTAAAAGAGATTTAGAACTGATGATAGCAGACTGATGTTAGCAGACTCCTAGAAGCATAATAAATGAGAATGTGTGTGTGTATATATATATATGTACATATATATATACATATGTATATACATAAAAGCCCCATCATCGTTTTTAAGGAACCACACATACTGATTATTAATTTTATTAAAGGAGAATATTAAAGAGAAGTAACTTAATTTTTTGTTTTATTTGCTTAGTTCGGAGCAATTCTTTCAAAAGCAATTGTATTTTTTTCCTCACACATTCAGGCATATTTATTCTCTCAGAAATCCATGCAACTAATGACAACCTAAACACACTTCCAACTTTCAGAAACCAAGAAAGAAGAATAGCATATTTGACTCCATAATAACGCTATAATATATATGCATGGGTTAGAAACAAAATTCATTTTAAATATTATAATTGAAGAAAAAATAAAATGACATTCTACAAGCAAAAACTGTCATTCATACCAAATCAAAGAAGACTATTTCCTTTCACAAATACTATATCAAGTTATATTTGTGTCTTTCTTCTAAATAGACAATGAAGGCATCATGAATTATAATCTGCTGAGAAAATTCCCAACAATCAGAGAAAACCCATATGTCAAGGTCTCTATTTCCCCAGTAACTGAAATGTTTCTTCTGTTTTGAGGGTGGCCGGGCTTTAGCGGGGGGGGGGGGGGGGGGACACACCCAGTGGTGCTCAGGCCTTACTCCTGGTTTTGCACTCAGAAATCACCTCTGGTGAACTTGGGAAACCATATGGGATGCCATGGAGTGAACCCAGCTCAAACAAGTACAAGGCAAGTTGATCTACTTGTTGTACTATCTCTCCGGCCCCCAAAATGTTTTTTCTTTTTTAAAACTGCACAGGGTCCCTGTGATTAAAAATGTCTATCCTTACAATACTGACAAGTATTATTTAAGTATTATTAAAACTCACATAAGTTTTAATAAAAGTTCCCACTCAAAATCCACTAGCATTTACTTAATTATTGGTATCTTCTTTAACAGGGGGAAATGATTTTCTAACTTTTTGTATATTAGTGGCATAGCTATGTAAATTAGGAATGACTATCACTATTCTTAAGTTCTTTTATTATGTAGAAAAAGATATGCAAATGGTAATTCTGTTAGACAGAAAGGCCCAGCTTTAGGAAAACTGAGCGATCTGGTTGGGTGCACCACAATAATTTTAATAATGATCTTCAAATAAATCTGATCCCTTTTAAATTTTTGCTGCCACAAAACATTATATCAAATATAAAAACGATGCAGTTCTAATAGGACAGACAAAGAGGCTGGCAACTCTGGTCAGGGTAATACAATAAAAGGGCTGTATAAACCAGATCTTGATTGTTTAAAAGCAAACAAAACAAAACAAAAGCCATAGGAAGTAAATGTCTTATTTGTGCAAAATGACTATGTAATAGGAGTTAACAGTAGATATACAGTGTAAGGATGCTTTACTGTATACATTTATGTTTATATTTATAAGTAGTTTCAGTAACTTAGTATCTTTCTTAAAATATATTAAACACCTCATGAAGGATTTAGCATACTTTAAGGAAGATATTAAGTATATATATATATATATGTACATATACATATATATATATCGATTTGCTCAAGCAGCCACCAGTACCATCTCCACTGTGAGATTTATTATTAGATGAACAACGGGACAACAGTGCTACAGTGCTACATATACATATGAAGAGAGAGAAAGACAAAGACAGAGAGACATACACATAGGTGTAAGTACATATATGCCCAATATAGTAAAACAAATTTGCAAAGTGGAAAATTTTGGTATTCTAACAAAACTAGCATATATAATCCTTTTTATTGTTTGGAGTTTTTATTCCAAGAATATTACTAATTTATTTTGGGAACATGAATAGTTCATTAATGCTAGTTAACCAATCATGAAATTAAGATCAGACTGGGATTGGATCTACTATATAGTATAATGAGCTACCAATATAGCACAATGATTCATACTATTTATCCAGTTGGCATGACTTGACAAATGGCATTTTACAAAGTATCACTCAAGCCTGTGATTGGCTGGAGATGCCATGAACACACTCTCTTTGAGAGCTGAAAAATGGCACATAAACCCAATTAACTGCCATTATTCATAACCGTGCTCTAACAAACTGGTGAAGGATAGAGAGGGAGTTCATGGTACTGCAAAACAAAATCTTATAAATTAAGGGAACTATAATGAAACAATCTCCATTTAAGGAAGAAAACTTCAAGCAAGTTGCAGGGCAATGCTACTAGATGCATTCCACGAGATCATGTATAACAAAACATATATCAAAAAAAAAAGAGCACTACTAGGTGTAGCCTTTAAGGAGCCACCTTGTTGGGCCTGAGCAGTCACATCATCAAGCACTAGCATGAAACTATCAGACCTGCAAAGCGGAGCAAAGTGTTGTTGGAAAAGGCCTGTGGCCTGTGAGAAATGTTTGGGAACTGTCCTCCAACCCCACACCTTCATCCTATACCCTCTAAAAAAACATTATAATCATGCATCTTCATAGTCTACGTCACCAAAAGTCAGTTTTCTATCTACCACCATACAAGTCATTCCCTTTATGCATCTTCACCCACTCCTCCAACACCAAAAATAACTAATCAAGCACGAGAATTTTTTAGGAAAGTAAGCCAAATTTCACTCAGCTAAATTTTCTCCGTCTGTTTATCTAGGAGAATTTTATGTATTTTGAGCATCAATCTGGCATGCACCATATAATATCAAAGAATTACTCAGAGACTCTGATTCACATTAAAAAGCAGAGGCTAATACTACGTCACAAAATTGGTGCATATTAACATAAGTATATGAAACATGCATACAATCCTAAAGTTTTCATCATTATTTCTCTCAGATAAATTTAGTATCATTTCTTCCTAACTCTGTGAGTCACTGGGCCAACTCATTACAATAATATAATCAATATATTATTGAGACAGAAATATCCTGGCAATATAGCAAGGCTATAAATGCCAGCTTTTAAATTAATGTCAAAGTATTACCTATGTGTCATAAATGGCTAACAAAAGGATGCCAAATCATCCCTGTTGCTGAGATAATTGTTTTACTTTGAAGTTCCTTAAGATCTATTGTGTTAGTTCCTAGGTCAGCTCTATCTCCCTTTCTCCTTTTATTCCTCACTCTTCAATCATGTTGCAAAATTAAAAAACTATTTGACAATGAGATAACCGAAGTTATTTTAGTGTTTCTAATGTAGCAATTTATTTTTTTTAAGTCTGATCTGGTCAGTTCTGTTGAAGAGGAGAATCCTTAATCTGCTTGCCAAGATTTATTATGAAAATTTAGTATATTTTAGGGCTCTTATCTATGATAGCAATCAGAAAGCTAAGATATTAAAAGGATGTGTGTGGGGCACAATTTTATAGGATGAAGGAGTTCAGAAAAGCTTGAGTGTCCTAGTTATGTTTTTCAGTATATATTCTATCTCCTGCAGTTGGACTGAAAGCTTCTTAGGGGATGTAGTACTATGTTTTACATTTATTGGTATTTCATAAATATTTGAAAATTGACATACTGAAGAAGCAGTCATATATAAATGGAAATGCAAGGTACAATACTCTGTATAAAAATAACATGCTGTAGTCATTGTTTTTTTTTCCATGCTCTGCTAGTCAGCAAAAATAATACAACATAATAAAACAACAACAATGATGATGTTTAGAATTAAGTTTAACTTCCTGTCATTGTTCACAGAGTCCAATAATTAAACATTTTGTCTCTTGGGTGCAGAGTCCTTAGTTCACTATTTTCTTTACTAATATATTTTTGGTACTTTGAGTTTTGTTTTAAGCATTTTTTTCTTTTAGTCCTTCCTAATGTTCCAGAATTTCTTGACTATAAAATCTGTTGTAATGTCTTTAAACTGTCCTTTCTGTGTCTTCAAAATAGGAAAGAGATATAGACAAGTACAACAGTGGGTCATGAAGTTATCTGTCTCTTTATAAATGAGTTTTCAATGTCAACACATAGCTAGTTAGAATTTCTGGTTCAAAAATCTACATGTGTTTAAGAAAAGGAACTAAGCAGATTATGAAGAATTATTTAAAAAAAAATCCCCTGGGGCTGGAGAGATAGCACAGCGGGTGGGGCGTTTGCCTTGCATGCGGCCGACCCGGTTTCAAATCCCAGCATCCCATATGGTCCCCTGAGCATGGCCGGGGTGATTCCTGAGTGCAGAGCCAGGAGTATCCCCTGTGCATCGCCAGGTGTGACCCAAAAAGCAAAAAAAAAAAAAAAAATCCCCAAGTTAGAAGTGATGTGAGTAAGCAGCATCAGAATTATCTTATTCTAAATGAGGAGCCTGCCATGGAAATGGATCTATAAAGTGGGATCTGTTACTGTCACTGTCATCCCTTTGCTCATCGATTTGTTCGAGCGGGCACCAGTAACGTCTCTCATTGTGGGACTTATTTGTTACTGTTTTTTGGCATACCCGATACACCACGGGTAGCTTGCCAGGCTCTGCATGCGGGTGAGATACTCTCAGTAGCTTGCCGGGCTTTCCAAGAGGGGCAGAGGTATAGAACATGGGTCGGCCGTGTGAAAGGCGAATGCCCAACCACTGTGCTATTGCTCCAGCCCATAAAGTGGGATACACTCAGTAATTCCTTCAAGCACTGTAGCACTGTCCTCCCATGGTTCACTGGTTTGCTTGAGTGGGCCCCAGTAATGTCTCCATTATGAGACTTATTGTTACTGTTTCTGGCATATCGAATACACCACAGGTAGCTTGCCAGGCTCTGCCGTGCGGATGGGATACTCTCGGTAGCTTGCCGGGCTCTCCGAGTGGGATGGAGGAATCGAACCCGGGTCAGCCGCGTGCAAGGCAAACGCCCTACCCACTGTGCTATCACTCCAGTCCAATTTCTTCCAATGGAAAGGTACATCTTGTTCCCAAGAATGAGAGGAATAAGAATTTCATTTTTACTCTTTCTTCTGCTAAGTAGAATAGGAAAGATGACTCTCCTCTGAACAAGAAGAATTTTTAACCCAAACATATAAACAGTCTTTATTTTCACTTTTTGGACTTCATCTTATCTCGGACAGTGACTTACCCCAAAGAATTAAGTCATGAACTCAAGTGTGGTGACCTTTTAAGATTACTATGCACTTCCCCCAAAGAAGAAATGTTCAAATATTATTCAGCCAATTACATATACTGGTTTTTATTAAAGCTCTTATTTAATTGCCTGGGATTTATAAAATATATAGTAACAAAGACACATTATTCCATAGCATTCCTGCTTGCAAAGAGCAAGCTAAAGCACAGAGAGGTTAAATCATATGCTCTCTGGAGCAGCGCTAGTGTCTGTTTTGTTGTTCATTGTATTTTTATGGACTTTCAAAGTGCAATATAACGCAGAAGTTAGTATTTGCTGTCTGAAACCGGGAAGACCTGGTTTGGGACACAGGTTCTTAGCTCTAACAAGTTCTCAGTGGGCAACCATAGAAAAGTTGTTTTCCCCACATCTGGGCATGAGTATTGTAGTGTGTTATAATGGAGATAACAATAGTATCTATCTAGAAACTGATGAATAATTAAATGCAGGATACATGTGTCTATACATAGCTAACATTTAATAAATATATTATGTAAATAGTGTCTGCTACATAGCCAACATTTAATAAATATATTATGAAAAATTTGAATTATTAATATAAGGGCCAAAGAAGGACCTTGATATTTTATGAAATGAATGGATGAATGCAGTTACTAAACATCAAACTCAAGCCCTGATTTCTTCATTTCTTTTTTAGAGCCTGCCTACCTTAAATTGTAGTATATGTAAGCAGATGTGAGCTGAAAATATAGATGAATGAACTTTCACTAATTTTAAATCATATCTCTTACAGACAGCTGGGAAAGGAGTGTTTTGCATACTTTGGTTTTATACCAGCTGAGTATATGTCTTCTTCTTTCTTCTTTATTTTAGCAAGAATGAACTCATATTTTCTAATGTAGAGATTTACTTTTGAGATAACGCCCCACTTCATGACTTCTCCATTATTTCTAGCATTCAAGAGATGCTTCAGCTAAGATTCCAAGATAGCTGAGTTTATGTGGAGAGGAAACTGGATAAAAATAATTTTGTTCCAACGTCCAAGGATAGCTAAAACAATTCTTGGGAAAAAGATGATGGGAGGCATCACCCTCCCCAACCTCAATCTTTACTACAAAGCAGTAACAATTAAAACAGCATGGTACTGGAACAAAGGCAGAGCCGTAGACCAATGGAACAGGGTGGAATATCCCTACACACAACCCCAAATGTATGATCATCTAATCTTTGATAAGGGAGCAAGAGATGTGAAGTGGAGCAAAGAAAGTCTCTTTAACAAATGGTGCTGGCAAAACTGGACAACCACATGCAAAAAAATGGGTTTAGACCTTGACCTGACACCATGCACAAAAGTCAGATCAAAATGGATTAAAGACCTCAACATTAGACCACAAACCATAAGGTACATTGAAGACAAGGTCGGCGAAACCCTCCACGATATTGAAGATAAAGGTATCTTCAAAGGTGACACGGAACTAAGCAATCTAGTAAAAACAGAGATCAACAAATGGGACTACATTAAACTAAAAAGCTTCTGCACCGCAAGAGATACAGTGACCAGAATCCAAAGACTATCCACAGAATGGGAAAGGATATTTACACAATACCCATCAGATAAGGGGTTGATATCAATGGTATATAAAGCACTGGTTGAACTCTACAAGAAGAAAACATCCAACCCCATCAAAAAATGGGGCGAAGAAATGAACAGAAACTTTACCAAGGAAGAAATACGAATGGCCAAAAGGCACATGAAAAAGTGCTCTGCATCACTAATCATCAGAGAGATGCAGATCAAAACAACCATGAGATACCACCTCACACCACAGAGATTAGCACACATCCAAAAGAACAAAAGCAACCGCTGTTGGAGAGGATGTGGGGAGAAAGGGACCCTTCTTCACTGCTGGTGGGAATGCCGACTGGTTCAGCCCTTCTGGAAAACAATTTGGACGATTCTCAAAAAATTAGATATTGAATTCCCATTTGACCCAGCAATACCACTGCTGGGAATATATCCCAGAGAGGCAAAAAAGTGCAATCGAAACAACATCTGCACATGTATTTTCATTGCAGCACTGTTTACAATAGCCAGAATCTGGAAAAAACCCGAATGCCCCAAAACGGATGACTGGTTGAGGAAACTTTGGTACATCTATACAATGGAATACTATGCAGCTGTTAGAAAAAAGGAAGTCAAGAATTTTGTAGTTAAGTGGATGGGCATGAAAAGTTTCATGCTGAGTGAAATGAGTCAGAAAGAGAGAGACAGACATAGAAAGACTGCACTCATCTATGGTATATAGAATATCAGAGTGGGAGACTAATACCCAAGAACTGTAGAAATAAGTACCAGGAGGTTGACCCCATGGCTTCGAGGCTGGCCTCACGTTCCGGGGAAAGGGCAACTCAGAGAAGCGATCACCAACTACATTGTAGTCGAAGGCCATGTGGGGGAAGGGAGTTGCGGGCTGAATGAGGGCTAGAGACTGTGCACAGCGGCCACTCAACACCTTTATTGCAAACCACAACAGCTAATTAGAGAGAGAGAACAGAAGGGAATGCCCTGCCACAGTGGCAGGGTGGGTTGGGGGGGAGATGGGATTGGGGAGGGTGGGAGGGACACTGGGTTTACGGGTGGTGGAGAATGGGCACTGGTGAAGGAATGGGTTTCCGAACTTTGTATGAGGGAAGTATAAGCACAAAAGTGTATAAATCTGTAACTGTACCCTCACGGTGATTCTCTAATTAAAAATAAATAAATTATTATTAAAAAAAAATAATAAAAAAAATAATTTTGTTCCAAAAGTTTACTCAGTTGTGTAATGTCTTTAAGAAGATACAGTTTAAAACAAGAACTTTAAGCTCAAATTAAGAATAATAGAGTTAACTTATCTGATTTTACAAAACTGAAATGCTTTGAGAATAGTGGTTAAATATGTTGAAGGCTGTCCCAACGTTGAAAAAAATTTAGTTTCATTAAATATAAGTCTAAAATAGGATTAAGGAATTCTACATGAAGCTATAAATGTAACACATTTTAGTTTTTTCCATTAAGTTTATTTTTTAAAGTTTTATTTTAGGCACCATGGTTCATAGTACAGTAATGAGTGGGTTTCATACATAACACAGTCTCTAGGTCCACCCTAAACCGGCGTGCCCACTTCTCTTCACCACTGTCCGGTGTCCAGACCCCCATATTTTACCCTCTTCCCTCATCTATGATAAGCCTCCTACTAAGGGCTAATTGAAAAGCTTGCATTACTATCACAAGTGTGATTGTTCTGTACAACAATGCTAACAAAAATAGGAGTGCTCCAATCTTTTAGAAAAATAGGAAAATTAAGGCATTATGTACTTTAATAACTTTAAAGTACAGTATGAGCCCATGAAAGAAAGACCGGTAATATGAATTGTTGACTGAAATCCACTAGAGCTAATGAATAGTAGCTTCAGAAATTTGATACCTTAGTATAATTACAATACACATTTATCCCAAAGTACATAAGTATAGCACTGTAGCACTGTCGTTGATTTGCTTGATCGGGCACCAATAATGTCTCCCCTGTGAGACTTGTTACTGTTTTCTGCATATCAAATACACCATGGGTAGCTTGCCAGGCTCTGTGAGAGGGACAGAGGAATCAAACCTGGGTCGGCTGCGTGCAAGGCAAACGCCCTCCCTGCTCTGCTATTGCTCCAGTCCATAAGTATACATAGATTAAATCTTGGAAAATTATTTTTAAAAAATTAAGGCAATAAAAGCTTAATGTCTATTTGTGTTAATATATCTTTTCCTGTATCTTCACTGTCACTGTCATCCCATTGCTCATCAATTTGTTCGAGCGGGCACCAGTAATAGCTCTCATTGTGAGACTTATTGTTACTATTGTTGGCATATCCAATACGCCCCGGGTAGCTTGCCAGGCTCTGCCATGCGGGCACGATGCTCTTGGTAGCTTGCCAGGCTCTTCGAGAGGAGCGGAGAAATTGAGCACTCATGAAAGATGAATGCCCTACTGCTGTGCTATCGCTCCAGCCCGTATCTTCAGATAACTGAAATATCATTAGAAATGGAAAGGCAGGGGCCAGAGCATTAGTAAAGCAAGTAGGGTGCTTGCCTTGCATGCATCAGACCCAGGTTTGATCCCAGCACTTTTGTTTCTCCAAGTGCACCAGGAGTGGTCTCTGAGCACAGAGCAGGAATGAATTCTTAGGACTGCTAGCGTGCCCTACCCCACCAAAAAAGAAATACACTGGATAAACCTAATTTCCTTTTGCCTTCTTATTTCTTCAATGTCCCTTGCTTCCAATTCCTCTTTTTTTTTTTTTTGCTTTTTGGGTCACACCCAGCGATGCTCAGGGGTTACTCCTGGCTTTACACTCAGGAATTATTCCTGGCGGTGCTTGGGGGACCATATGGGATGCCGGGGATCGAACCCGGGTCGGCCATGTGCAAGGCAAACGCCCTATCCGCTGTGCTATCTCTCCGGTCCCTCAATTCCTCTTTTTGAGCAAGACAGTATACTTGTTTATTTTCTTGTCTTATAAAATATCATATACACATGCACGCATGTGGACACACACACATGCACACACACACATGTTTCTATACAGCTGAACAGCAAGTTAAGAAGTTAGGAACTTAATGACCATGAGCATAATAATCTATAGCCTATACATTCTGACAATATACCAATGATTCACAAAATGGTCCCTGAGCCTGCAATAAGAGCATCGCAGGGAAACTTACTAGAAATGCAAAATATAGAGTTAGCTCTACACAGGATTTATTGAATTAGTAAAATTCTGTGGTGGGGACCCAGAAATCTGAATTTCAAAACTCTCTGATTCCCAATTGAACACACATGCAAACCAATGACCCAGACTCAGCATTCCCTGATCCAGATATCAATATCCCCATGAACTCTTTTTCAAAATACTTGCCAACTGCTTAGCCTCAAAAATTTTTCTCACACCCATATCACACGTTATTCTCAACTAAATGGAAACCAATGACACACTGTGATGAGAAAAAAAGCAAGAAGACATTCATATCTAAGTATTCATACTGTGTAATTTATTGTTCTTAATAGTATAGATATATAAAAAGCAGATAAATAACAGAAATATATATATGAATATAAAATGGAAAGAATGTTTAAGGTGTTGAAACATCTACCTAGTAAGATTAAACTTTTCACACAATTATGAATATCCAATTTAAGTGTAGTTCATATACATCACCTTTGCCCTACATGAGACTTGCCTTCTTAGCTTGTTTTTTCAGGCACACCTGGCTATGTTCAGGGCTTACATAAACTCTGTTCTCAAAGATCACTCCAGGTAGGGCTTGGGTAGCCATTGGGTGGGTGAGGATTGACTGCAGGCTGACAGCATGTAACACAACTGCCCTACCAACAGGACTGTTGTTCCAGTCCAAGCCTTACCTTCTTAGCCATGAATCATGCCCAGTCTGTACCAATCAATATTTCTGTTTATTTAAAAGTAGTTTGACATTATTCTCCTGGATCTTTTTTTACTTTAATAAGGAAAAGTTCCATCCAGTATATACTTAAAGGAATATGAGCATGCATGATCAAACTGATACTCCTTTATTTATTTTATTCTGTAGTACCACAAACTGCATATCATTTTGAAATTCAATTTCAAAATTTTATTTTTATTGAGATAATATTGGTTTATAGGAGCATATATGTTTCAGAAGTATGATTTTACAAACATTCTGAGTAGATTTTATCACACTATGTCCACTGTGAAAATATTCCTCCACCAGAATCCACTGGGCCCTTCCCCACTTTGAAAATCCTCTGATAACTTTACTTTTCTCTGAGGTCAGAGTCCAAGGATTTGCTGCTGCTTGATTCTGTCTGTTCCTTAGCTTTGCTTCTTTATATCCCATACATGAGAAAAATCACTCTGGATTTGTCCTTTCTTCTTCCGTTTTATTTCACTTACATGATCACACAGCCCGAGCCCAAAATTCTGTCTACATTTCCATTGTGTATATCTACCACACTTCCTTATCCACTCATTTGGGCACTTGAGTTGTTTCTGAATTCACCTATTGCAAATAGCACTGCAGTGAATGAGGAAGAGTGTGTACATACCTTTAAAAACTTAGTGGTTTTGTGTTCTACGGATAGATAGCTATAAGTAGAATTACTGACAATATTGATTTATCGTAGGCTAGGGCCTATTTTTAATATTTAAGAAATCTTACTGTTTTTCAGAGAAATTGGACCAATTTACATTCTCGCCAACAATGTATGAGTTTCTTTACTTTACACCACTGTCAGTGCATTTTTCATGGTGGGGCTGTGAAGTAAGCCATAACCAACTGTGCTCAGCACTTACTTCTGGCTCTGTGATCAGAATTACCCCTGACAAGGTTTGCATATATGTTGGCAGGGATAAACCCAGGACAGCTGCAATGCAAGGCAAGTGTCCTGATGCTGTCCTAGTGTTGCCTTCTGTTTTGTTTTGTTTTGCTTTTTGGGTCACACCTGGTGATGCACAGGGGTAACTCCTGGCTCTGCACTCAGGAATTAATTCCTGGCGGTGCTCAGGGGACCATATGGGATGCTGGGATTCGAACCTGGGTTGGCTGCGTGCAAGGCAAACGCCCTACCCGCTGTGCTATTGCCCTGGAGCTGCCTTTTTTGATAGAGGTCATTCTCACAGGTGTGAGGTGATCTTCATCTACACCTCAGTTTTAAAAAACATCGAAAATCTTTTCCATAGTGTTAATATCACCTCGATGTTTATTTCTTCAAATTTTGACCCAAATGGGCATCTTGGCATTGCATTAAAATGCAGAAAAAACACTGGTATACAAAACCACAGTGATTTCAATAATCATGATCAAAAATATTAGAAATGAATGCAGGCATTTTTCATCTGACTGGACTCAAAATGCCATACAAGATAATAAAGAAAACACATATGAAACTATCATTTATTTTGTCACCCTAAATTCTTAGGTAAATTTTCTTGAACTTGCGTGACAAATCATACATTTTAAAATAATTTTTAAACCATCATGTGTTACAGGTCTTTGAAAAAATACTGACTTAAAATTTCAAAGTTTCCATCAAAAAATAATATTATTGTTTTGTTGGTGGTGGTGCTCGGGTAGTAGATTCATGGGTTGTTCTAGCAATCAGAGCTATCTTCCCAGACCACCCAACTAAAATTGCTTAATATTAAGGAAACATTTTAGGTTTATGTCTATAAACACATCATAAATTTTTTAGTAAGTAAAAGTCTAAAATTCTAAATTATGGTACATTTAAGAAATAAATACATGTACTCTATTCTGAGAAATACAGCTTTATAACATTATATGCCATCCTTCTTAGCTTATAAAGCATCTGAATTTAAGGGAGAACGTGCCCAATAATATTTTAAACAACTTATGTTTCTTTGTTTTAATTATTAGATAACTTGAAACCATTTTATTTCATTTTTTCTTAAAGACAAGTGTCAACTGTATTTAGAAAAAAATACTTAAGGACTGGAGAGATAGCTCAAAAAAAAATGTAGTGTATGCCTTTAAGGCCTTTAATATTTACCTAGAACCACATAACTTGCCTCACCACTACCCCCCTCCCCCACCCGCCTAGTACTTTCTGGTCTACGTGGTGGTGACTTTGTGATGACCTCCAGCATCACTTAGCCTAAGAGACACTATATCGTTGGTGGAAGTAACCAAACCTCAGGTCCACCTCATAGGTGGGAGCATTGAAAGAGAACCCCAGGTATTTCAAGGGGGCTGCAGGTAAAAATCATGTAAATGGGGAGTCACAGTGGTAGACTGAGGGCCACCTATTAGGACAGAGGGTTCACAGGAAAAAAACTTGGTTGGAAAGTTTCCAAGGTCAGAAAAGGTTAGAAACACTGTCTTAATCTATTCCTACTCTGTTTTAACTTTCTACCTTATTTTAATAACACTTTATTTGTCCTTTAAAACCAACATTTTATTGTTATTGAATGTGTCTGTGAGGGGGAAAGAGGTTTACAGTCTCAATTATCCATGGTTCCTCAATTTCACTGCACATAATTTATTTCTCCCCTCATCTTAAAATGTTCCTTTGCGGGGGCCGGAGCGATAGCACAGCGGGTAGAGCGTTTGCCTTGCATAAGGCCGACCCGGGTTCGATCCCTGGCATCCCATATGGTCCCCCAAGCACCGCCAGGAGTAATTCCTGAGTGCAAAGCCAGGAGTAACCCCTGAGCATCGCTGGGTGTGACCCCCCCCAAAAAAAAGCAAAAAAATGTTCCTTTGCTTCTTGTTCTCAAGCAAAATATGTTATTTGTCCTGTATTATAATCTTCCATTTTAGATTTCTGCAGTCACTAGAAGCTCCACATATATATATCATTTTTTAAATTAATTTAAATTTTAGAACTTGGAATTATGGTGCTTAAGAACTGGAACAAACTTTTACATAGCCAGAAACATGCCTTTCATTTGACACAGGAGAAATCTGACTCTGAATATTTACAAAAGGTAAAAAAAACTGTCAGTGGAAGTCAATTCCAAATTCTAGGTATCCTGAGCGTAATGATAGAATATTTAGAGTGAGTCAACTACATTATATGGTCTCTTTTTAAAAAAATAACAATAAGTTTATTCCAAAGTGTTAGTTCTAAAAGTTCCTAAAAGCCTCTTTTAAAAGTCATCTGGTCTACTAGTATATACTCTTTAGGTATAAAAACAAGGCAGTAGTGATTATATACATTTAAATAACTGTATTTCCAAAACTAAGATACAAGAATGCCCTTCAATATATCTAATTTCTTTTGTCTTTATTCCCAGTTTGGCAGACACTTCCCTACAAATCTAATCTTTCTTAAGTTTCTTGCTATCTACATTTTCTATATTTCTAGTTTTTCTTCTTTTTCCCCTATTTTCTTTTGTTGGGGAGCAACAGGCAGCATACTTATGGTTTATTCCTGACTCGGCTGAGGGATCACTCCTGGTGGGGATCTAGAACCATATGGGGTGCTAGATATTGAACCCAGTTCAGCTGTATGAAAAGCAAACAGCTGCTGTACCATCCCTCCAGCACTATGTTTCAAGTTTTTCTACTTGTGCTAATGGCATCATACACCAGGCATAAAACCTCACTTCCTCTTGCAAACTCTTGCAACCATTTCCTTCTTGTCTTCCCGCCTAGGATTATTTCATTTTTCTTTGGCAATAGGAAAGAGGGCAGGGTGACAATAACACAAACCTAATCTTACCTCCATCACATCCCACAACATCAAGTATATGAGGCACATCTCCCTGAATCATGCCATTCCTTTCGGTGCTTTCGTGCCTCTGCACCTACGGCTTTTTCAACTCCACATGATCACTTAGTAACTATCTACATATTCTTAAAGTTTAGATAAGGGGCTGCAGCAATAGGAGTACAGCAGATAGGTGTTTGGCTTGCACATGACTAACCCAAGTTAGTTCCCTGGTTCCCCATGCAGTTCCCCAAACCCCACCAGGAGTGATTCCTCAGTGCAGCCAAGAGTAAGTTTTGATCACTGCTGGGTGTGTCCTGATCCCCCTCCCCAACAAAAATAAGGTAAACTCTGAACTCTGTGCTTTCTACTGTTTGATATGTCATTTTTTTTTTTTGCTCCCATAGTCCATATGTATAAATCTATTATGTGGTTATAATGAGCTGGAACAATAGCACAGCGGGTTGGGCATTTGCCTTGCACCCAGCCGATCCAGGTTTGATTCCTTCGCCGCTCTTGGAGAGCCCAGCAAGCTACCGAGAGTATCCTGCCCACATGGCAGAGCCTGACAAGCTACCCATAGCATATTCGATATGCCAAAAAACAGTAACAACAAGTCTCACAATGGAGACACTACTGGTACCCACTTGAGCAAATGGATGAGCAACGGGATGACAGTGACAGTTGTTAAAATGTATAGTAAAATTATACCTCTGTACATAAGTCCCTCACAAATTTTGTGCTTCCTAGAATGAAAAATGTTTTTATATTAGTTTTTATATATTATATACTAGCTTGTATATTCTTAACAGGCTGCATAGAAGAAAATAAGACATAAGAATCACAATAATTAAATACTACTATGCAGAAGGTACTCTGCTTAGGGTATGAGAGTCACAGGAATGATTGAAACTTCACAATAGCCTTACACAACAGAGCTACTATGATCACTTAATAGATTATAAAAGTGAGATCTGCAGGCTGGGAGCAATAGTACAGTAGATAGGGCACTTGCCTTTCATGCATCCAACTTGGTTTAGTTCCCCAGCACACATATGGTCCTCTGAGCTCACCAGGAGTGATCCTTGATCACTGAGCACAGAATCAGGAGTAAGCCCTCTGCACCGCCACCAATGTGACCCCAAAACAAAAGAAACAAAAGCCCTGAGATCTGGAAAAGGTAAGTATCTTGTTCATTCAGCCAGTTTTTAAAGTTTTGGTACAAATTGAAGTTTATTTTCTTAAGTATTTTGTTTCTTCTCCAAGGGAGTCAATAGTCATTGCATAAGCAAGTATTTAAGTATCAATAAATGAAAAGAATATTACACTACAGTAAATGATCCCCCAAAATTTAAGTTCCTGAACTGCTCACATTGGAACCCAGAATACAGAATAGAATCATCCAAGGAAGAAAATGGACAATTAGTTTGAAGATCATCAATCTCTGAGTTTCGAAGGGATACAACATGCATTTGAATACTCTTCCAGAGAAAATTATGGAATTCCTTTTTTCCTAATGATTTATGAAGAATTCTGTAGAGAATGCAAGAATGAGTGCTGTGAATAAAAGAGCCTGAAAGTAATCCAGGGACACTCTTTTCTTCAAAAGAAAATTCCAACTGATCTAGCCAGAAAATGTGGCTTTGAACAAGGAAGGCAACTGTGAGTTGGCTCACAGTGGATTGGACATTTCCCAAGTGTTTTTCCCATGAAGCTGCAGTTTGGCCTTGCCTTTAGGGGCTTGTCTGCCTAATGACTGAAATAGCGAGTACTCAAAAGTCAGGGAAAAAAATTCTGGCAGACAACAAATTATTTAATCTACTTACTTTTCCTCTTGCAATCTCCTGCTTAAAAAAATAAGGTCAAAATGAAAAGAATTTGAGTTTATTTTAATGGAAAAGATATCTTTGGGATACAAAAATAAAACATGCATTTAATTTTTTAACAAATGAGCTTTTTCATAACAAGCAAGTCAAACTTTATATTTAGAGCTATTTCATTTTAGTATGTTTAAACTCTATTAGCAGAAGCATAAAAACTATCACTTCAGGGAATACAGGAATCAAACTGAAAAAGTATTTAAGATTTCCTGTGCTCTAAGAGAAAAGGTGTATATCATGAGAGATATAAACTTCAATCAGAGACATAAAATCTTGTTATAAAGAAGAGACATGTCCAGAAATGTAACATAACAGCATTAAAAAGAGCCAAAATATCATCATCAAGTTAGTTTTACAAGTATGGGTGCAGGGAAATATTTGAGGGGAAAATACAAACTATGTCTTCCATGGTTGCATTTATAGGTGAAAGGAGATTTTTCTTTTTTAATGGTGTTCTTGTAATTGCAATATGAATAGAAAGAGTAAAGTATAAAATAACATTCAAGTGTTCATTCAACAAATATTTACCGAACACACGTATGTATAAGGGCCAGTGTCAAGAGCTGGCATGACACTTTTGCTTATTTTTCAGAGACAGTAAAAAGATCACAATAGCAGGAACAAAGGGCAGGTTTTAGCCATAGGCTCTGGATGAGTCACTTAACCTTTCTGAGCGCTAGTTTCCTCCCTTGTGAAATCAGATGACAAGCCACCAGTGGCTTATCTAGTTTTCCTTTCTTTTAGCAGTGAAACTCTGTTTTGTTTTGTTTTAATGAAAAGTTCAGTTCATTCCACATATCTTTAAGGACTAGAACAGATTTGTTGTAGCTTCATTCTGACATAAGAAAAAGAGACATAGGGCCCAAGAGATAGAACAAGTGAGTAAAAAGTGTTTGCCAGGATTATTAGACTCCCAGCACCACTTAAGGTCCCCATTGCCCAGCCAGGAGTGATCCCTGAGCACAGAGCGAGGAGTAATCCCCAGGTACAGCTCTGAGAGTAGTAACAGCAGGAGTGAGGCCTCTAGAAAGCACATGAGTAAGCAACACCATAAGCATGATCACAGCAAGCTCCACAACTGAAGCAGCATGATCTCTGTAGCAGCAAACACCACAGCCAGGCGTGTGCAACCCCAGGGGATGGGAACAATGACAGTAACAAAGAGTAGGGGGGAAAATAATGATAAAAATCCCCACTACAAGTAATGTGTATGTCACTGTGTATGTAAATGCTGCCTCTTCAAGGGTCTTCTTTTATGAAAGATTGGTACTACAGAATCATAATATTTATAAAAAATCATTTTTCCCTAACACATACAGAAACAGAGATTTTTACACAGCATATTATTTAGACATTCTTACCTTAAAATATTACTTAGTTTCTAGAAGGGTTTGCCTGAAAGTCAAAGCATTTAACATTTACTTTGCCTCTACACATAGTAAAAGATAAATAAAATTTTAAGTCATGACAATCCCTAATATATGTATATATAGTTACTGTGAATCTTTAAAACAGTTCTCCAAACATTATCCAGACAAATCCTAAAAACAGCCCATACTTCTCTTTTATCTAGATGAAAAAATATAAAATCCCCAAAGTTACATGCCCATGTCCACAGGGCAGTATTTAATCAATTAAAACTTTGTCTTTCCTTTCCTAATTTAATTTGCTAGAATTTGTTTCACTCAGATTAACTATAAAATGCATGGCACAAATTTTGGTTGTAAGAGAAAGAGAAACTTATGCACTCTTCCATGTCCCAAAAAATTTCTTTTAGTGTAGTTTAATAAAAACATTATTTTATAATTTATTCAAACTGTAAAATAAATATTGTTGAACTGAAGTTTCTTGAAGATTGAAGTCTATGGAAGGCAGTAAAATCATGTTTTCTAACACTAACAAGCAAAATAGTTACACAAACTTAACCAATTATGGAAGTATATTTGTGTATTCTTTCATTATATTCTCTTTCCTTTTTTTCTTTTTGGGTCACACCCAGTGATGCTCAGGGATTACTCCTGGCTCTGCACTCAGGAATTACTCCTGGTGATGCTTGGTGGACCATATGGGATGCCAGGAATAGGACCCGGGTCGGCCACATGCAAGGCAAATACCCTCCCCGATCTACTATCACTCCGGCCCTATATTCTCTCTTAACCCAATATATTAGGCTTTTTAGGTCTAAAACTTCATTTTACAGGTTATGTTATACTCCCTGTTTTTCCCACTTGTGATGTCTATAGTACCCCTTTTATCAATTATCTACCTAGCAATCACTTCTTCAAAATAAGGAAAAATAAACTATTATTATAATCCCTTTTTAAAAATTATTATTGCCTGACCAAATTATCCAGTTTCTTTATTAATTAAAAATAGCAATTCAGATTAACTACTTTCTTTGGCAATATTTCTAGGATCTAATTCACATTTGGAATAAGCACTTTTGGATCAAAACCATAGCTTCAAAAGTAACACGGTGCATGGAGTTCAGATTTCCTACTAATCTCCCTTTCTATCACCATTCAAATTTTTTTTTTGCTTTTTTTTTGGGGGGGGGGGTTATACCCGGCGAGGCTCAGGAGTTACTCCTGGCTCTGCACTCAGGAATTACTCATGGCAGTGCTCGGGGGACCATATGGGATGCTGGGAATCGAACCCGGGTCGGCCACGTGCAAGGCAAACGCCCTACCCACTGTGCTATTGCTCCAGCCCCACCATTCAAATTTTTGATTAGCCCTCATAGCCACTACAAATTGTCAGCTGAAAAGCTGAGTCTATTCTTCAGGTCAATATTAGTGATCTAACAGTATCATTAACTAAACTGAAATAATACTTTAACATGCATTTGTGAGTACTTTAAGTAGTTTTTTCTAGGGCATGAAATACAGTGTTAGTTAACAAAAAACTGGAAAGCCACACCAGGGTAAGCTTACTGACTGTCTTCATTTTTATTATGAAGAGAACTTCACTTCACTCTTCAGCAATGGACTTGTAGAACTACATTAAGGACATTTGGTATAAACTTCATGAAAACATGAAGACATTAATTCATTTTTCAAAAAGGAATTTTCACAGCAAAATCAGCTACAGAAATTTCTCAAGGGCATAGCTTATTTGAGAGTCATCAAATCTGGACTTCTTCAATTTAGCAGGAAACCTCAAAACAACTTCTCAATTGTTATGTCCAGCAAGATTATTAAAACAGTACAAAAGCAATGACTGAAAAATAGTGTCATAATATTTAAGTGCTGGAAATTCTAACAAGCTATCCTTGAGGATCAGAAGAGACTTCAAAACTAATTCCTTCAATTAGAAAGAGATGGCTATCCTCATCCCTCCCCCCTAACTTATCCTAACATAGAAAAGGAAGATGAATTTTAAATTACCTCTACTTATGATAGTTTTATCCGAGACAAAGTTCCTGCCACAAAACAGAGGGTGAAGGACTTCTAGAAGAGCTGTAATTGCCATAATGTTGATTAAATGTACACTTAACACAAGGGAAAGATTTTCTGTGGCAGGGCAGAGCAGTCTTTCTAGTGCTATTAAAAAACCCTTCAAGTACAATCTTCTGAAAATGGTACTTTGATGAGCAATACAACAACATACCTGAAGTTTCATTGCTATGTTAAGCAGAAACTGGAACTATAAAACAGTGAGAAAGACAACAAATGCTGCCTTGTATATGCTATCACATTTTGCATAGATTCTTAGTTGTGAACTAAATGTATATACACACAGATATACATTCACTTGTTTTATCGTTACTATTCTTTTGAGGCCAAACACTATCAATCTCACTTGATAACTTCTCATTGTGCCTCAATTATCAGTCTTGGCTCTAAGTGACATTTAACTATTTTCTTAAATAGCATATATTTTCTTATGGGATGTTTTGACAAAATTAAAAACAAGCGAAAGGAAGCAGAGTGAAACAAACGGTATTATCTAAGCAGAGAGTCAAAACATGTTTTGGAGGGCAAAATTCATGTTTTTATTTGTTGAATAAGTCTTGGAAATTTAATGTCGTTTAAAGATCATCAATCACTACTTAATAGTTACATTCTCATCATGACATATATATGTGATTATGCATACACACAAACATGTAATCAGATGTTTCCAGAGAGCTTGTATAGTTAAATATAATGATATTATCAAATAGACAAAATTTAAATCTTACTTGTCAGAAACACTGGGAAAATTTAAAATAGTATAAGATACAGAATGGTATTCAGAACTATGAAACTAGACCTGGGATTCTGGGTTTCCCTAACCCTTTCTCCCCTGCCCTCAAAGCCTATCAGCTAAATTATTTAACTATAATACTGAAGAAGTAATACCTAAACATTTGGAACTAGAATTTGGCTTAGCGAGTAAGACAATCAAAAAGCTTCCCCCAGAGCAGTTGCATAGACGCTACAAGCTAACCCACTAGTCTTTGAGTGCTGGTTTAGAGAGCAGAATACACTGTCAATTGACACTTGCCTTTTACAATTTGAACACAGTCAGGTCACCTAACCCTCAGCCTCATACACAGCTTAGTAAACTGCATTGCTCCCCAAAGAATAATTTATCTTTTCCTTTTCAGAGTGCTAGGCTTCACTCCAAAATAAGGTAACTGTAGGTAGTCAACGGAGTTCACATCAAAACACTTCACTTAGAGAAAAAAGAGTTAAGAATAACAACAAAAAAAAAGTCTTAAAGCAATTAGTTTATATTTTATTCTTCTTACCATTTAAGGTCTCATCTACCTAGGGACCACGATGTGTCACATTGTGACTTAATATCAAACAAATTCATAACAATTATTTATTCTAATTCTAAGTACTTCATTTGTAATGTAATATATGTTTATAGTAGTAGTAAAAACAAGAAGTGAATAATAATATGCAGGATTAAATAAGGATTAGGGAATCCTCATAAATATATTTTTGTTTAGTTCACTGGTTAGCTGATTTTTAGACTTACTCCAAAACCAACTAATGGTGCTCATGGTTATTGCTGGATCGGAGGGTCTGCTGCTTACAAAGCAAATTCCCTGCCCACTCTACTATCTCTTGGGTCACCAGGAATCTTCATCAGTCTTGGATCAGGAACACCAAGAGACCTCACCAAGGGACTCCAAAAGACATCAGCCCTAATTGTCAAGCAGTAGTTAGTGTACACATACTCAAGAAAAGTCAACTGTTAAATCTCTTAGTGAAAACTGTGTAAAATGCTACTTGTATTACATAAAATAAATGTTCATTTAATTCAAAAAGGCTTGATTTATTTTAGTTCTCATTGTTAATATTTATCAAACAATATCTGAGCATTCAAATCCATTTTACCATGAGTTATGATAATAAAACACTCTGTGAAACAGTCAGATTGAAATTATCAATGAAGTAAGCATACAACTCTAGATCTGCTTCAGTTTCACAAAATAGCAAGTATTAGAGAATTTCTATACATATTTCCAGAAAAGAACAAGTAGACTCTAATAACTGCTTGTGAAGAGAGAAACAATGAAAGCAAGAAGCCTATCAAATTCTGATATAGCAGTAGGATTATGAGATGCTAAAAGGAAAGTTTAACCCAGGCATGATGTCTTTCAATGTATTAAAAAGGAGATAAAGCTCTTTTAGTAGACAGTGTAAAGTCATGTTCATCCCTTCAGAATTGGTCTTATAGACACCACATATATGTCTTAACTATATTAATGTATATATATTATACACACATATGTATTAATTCCCATGTTATAAAAATTTTCAAAAAAAATTTCAACATTTTGAAACTTTATTCTGTTTTGTGCTTAAAGCACTCGAGATATGACAGACAAAGAGGAAGCAGAATTTTAACAAAAAGGAACATATAGCTAACTGATGATATGGAGAGCAATCAAACAGTACCATAAAATAGAAATGATCAACCTTTTTCAAAAACAACAGAGAATTTCAATCGACTCATGTTCAAGTACTGAGTCACTATGAATTACAAAGAGCCTTGACCAATATTTATTGCTACATGTTTTAGAAGCAATTTCCATTTTGATGGGTTGCTTCAAAAGTGGTATTCTGAAGCAGTTAGGTAACATAAAAATATAGGATCAAGATTATGTCTGTCAGGTGAAAAATACAGCATTTATACAGCATTATATAATCCATTCACTGGTTTATGAGCCCAAGGTCCCCACGGGAGTGTCACAAACCCACATAATATGTTATAGGGTTATATTTTGCCTTTGTGCCTCAAAATAAGGAGAAAATACTTTTCAAAATCACAAACGTAACTAGAATCCTTGAACTCAGTATCATGATAAATTCAAAATTACAAATAACTTCAATTTGGTAGTTTTAGATATCCTCAATCAAGATATTAAAATATACATACATACTTTTTTTCTGGCATGTTAGTGCACCACAATTGTTACATAGCACATAAATCAGATGGCCAAATTGGGCTTATGAAAGAACAGTTTCCTATGATTCAATGTCAAGGAAGCCTACTGCAGTATACCCCAAGGATCAGACCAGTATTTCTTAAACACTTCAGCTAACTGTCTTCAATAAAGAACACATGATACTTAATTTCAAAGATGACATCACACTAGGGGAAGTTGCTATGGTTAACTGAGGAATGAATATTATTGGAATTCAAAACAAATGGTTACATCATGGACATAAATTTAAAAATATATTAATAAGACTTATAGAAGAAAAAATATAGTGGAGTAACCATCTCTACAAGCAGAAACAGCCATGCTAAGCAGCAACAGAGTTTGAGAAGCACCAAAATTTGTTCCTGGTTTGAAATAAAATTATTTTTTAAAAATGTATCTAATCTGCATAAATAAGTAAAATGTGTTTGATTCATTTTATATTTCTTTGGCATTGATATGATTATAAAAAAAATACCACCTAGAAGAAAACATACAGAAGGCAACTTTAAAATATATGAAGCAAAAGGAAAAAAAATAAAATATATGAAGCAGGATTTCTGGAAGAAAAAGAATTCTGAAATGGGGCGGGTGGTGGGGGGCACACCTGTGAGTGCTTAGAACTCATTCCTAGCTCTGCACGTAGGAGTCACACTTAGTGAACTTCTGAGATCATAAGGGGTGCCAGTGTTCGAATCAGAGTCCGCCATGTGTGAGGTAACCCTACTGTACTCTCTTTCTGGCTCCAGAATTCGGAGTAATTTAATCTTGGAAAGCAAAAATTTAATGCAGAGAAGTTAAAAAAACTGAAAGGTGATTCTAGAACTTAGCCTATAGAAAACCTATTTTGTAAATATTTTGTATGTTATTTTGTGCTTTACATTCTAAAAAAGAAAAAAAGAAAGTGTGGCAAAGAAACTTTAATATCAAAACTTCATTCTAATTTTTAAAATATTGGAATAGGTTGTCAAGTTAAATTTTTTGCCTATTGAACAAAGCTTCGATTCACTATTTTTAAATCTATAAGACTCAGTTCAAACTAGACTGGATACTATATAATATTAGAAACTGTCTTCTAAATTTTGACATTTTCCAACATGCCATTGAAAGAATTATCAACCCAAACTGTCTTTCAGCTTTTTGCTTAGAGACAAGATTGTGATCATGCGATTCAGAAACAAACTTTTTCTCAAAGGAAATGGATCATTGACCACTGACCACAGAATTAAGCATAATGTGCATGTTCTCTTAATAGAACACTATATTTATCTTGAAATTGATGGGGTTTTAAGAGGTCACAAATTAACAGACCACGTACAAAATTCAAATTGTACAGTATTCCAAAAATCTTTGACTAGCTGCCTAATATTTGGAGGGGGATGTGCAAATCCAGTCATACTCAGGACATGCACTTATGGACCACTCCTGGTGTTTCAGGGGATCACATGGGGTATTTGGAATAAAACCCAGGTCAGCTGCATGCAAGGCAAATACAATACCACTGTACGATTACCCCAGCCAGAAGTCTAATATTTTTAATGTATACAACTTATATAAAAAATTAGACATCTGACATAACTTGAGAAACAAATCTGGCAATCTTGTGGCTACCTTTTTCTGCTACTGTTCAGTGGTGACCAAAATAAAAGGGTAATCTTACTATTGGTCCTGTTTTGCAGTATGATTTTTTTTGGCAATTTGGGGTCAGGGCACATCCAGCAGTGCTTAGGGCACAAGCCTGACTTTACGTTTGGTGATCACTCTTGGTAGGTCTCAGGGAACCATATTAGGTGCGAGCATTTTCCCTGCTTACAATCTCTCCAGCTCCAGCACATTTTTAACCAATCTAGTCCAGTGAGACATTTGAGATTGTTGTTTCTGGTTTAAATGTGGATTTTTTTTTACTTTGTTACAAGAGGTGACCTATTTTAAACAATTACTTTAAAATGTCTAAAATATAATGAGATACATTAATGTAAGGGGAATTTAACATTCATTAGTTAGTATAACCCTTAGTAAGAGTTTCGGTATTCAGCTGTTCTATATAGCCAGATTTCACTTAATTGTTATATATATCACATTACCTACAGTAAAATAGGTTAATGATAATCAAGTCTCCCTCACTTTTCAAAAACTGAGACAAAATTAACTATTGTAAGACAAAAGCACACAAAATCAGGGTAGGAGTCATAGAATAGGAGAAAAGCAAGTATGTACTAAAACAAGGGCCAGAGGAATTTGCAATTACAATAAAGAACACAATGTTCTGTCCAAGAAAAAGACAATCAAATGCTTTTAAATATGTTTCCATCAACTCTCTCCAAAAATGAGTGAAGACAGAGAAGCAAGTTCATCTTTAAAGTTTTAAACATTCAATCAAATTCACTTTATAATGTGTTTGTTAAAAGGGAAAAGATTATTATTCTAACATTACTCTTTCAGCAAAAGATGTTTCATAAATAAAATATGAGCTGTTTTGGACTATCACTGAGAAACCGTGAGAAAAAAATCTTAAGTCAAAATATAAATTAATTTTTTAGCATCTTTCCAGCCCAAACTATATTTTTTTAAAATTTTTTTAAAAAATTTTATTGAATCACCGTGAGATAGTTACAAGCTTTCATGTTTGGGTTACAATCTCACAATGATCAAACACCAATCCCTCCACCAGTGCACATTCCCCACCACCAATATCCCAGGTATACCCCCCTTTCCCACCCTCCCCCTGCCTCTAAGGCAGACAATATTCCCCATACTCTCTCTCTACTTTTGCCAGCCCAAACTATCTTAAGTTAGAAGGATTTTATGTGGCAAATCACTTGTTTCAATAAAAGATTATCACATAAGAACATGACTTAATAAGGAGCAAAGGCAGGCACAAAGATGGTCTTTCAAAACACATCCAAGAGATGAATTGGAAGTACTGGTGGAAGATATTGGTGCCATTCATAAGGTAAAATTATTTATAACTATGTGATTAACTATGGTGTCAAAAACATTTTCAACAATAGACAGCATATGATATCAAAAGCATTTTATTCTAAGAAACTAGAAGCACCACATATGCTTAAAATAGGAACTATTAATGGTAAGGAAGCTAATAATGCCTCTTCAATTATAGCAACTCAATGTAAAGTAATGAAATATTCAGAAAAAAAAATTTAAATGTCAATCTACGGGTGAGAAGCCAGATAAGGCGCTTGCCTTGCACATGTCCAATCGGGTTTCATTTCTGGCACCCCATAAGGTCCCCTGAGCCCTGCCAGGAGTGATTTCTGAACATAAAGCCAGGAGTAAGAAAGCATTAGTTTTTAACAGTGAACATATGAAATAAGCAAATTCTAATAGTTCTATGGAGCATTGTGATCCAGCCTCATTGATACAGCAACCAAAATGTAATCAAGTAAATTCTGAGACCTTTGTACTAGAGAGAATGAAGGAAACAAGAAGCAAACACAATTTAAGACTCTAGGAAGAAAAAGTAAAAAGGAGTCAGATGTATGTGCAAAATTCCACTGAAATCTCTATACAATAGATGGTTTCTGAAAGATCTCCAATTCTAAAAAGAGGCAGCTAAGTCCCTTGGCACTTCCTTTAACCACAACTTCAGCATCTTCCCATGATCCACGTTCACAAAAGAACACTTAAGGCAATGCAAGACAACAGAGCAGAGTGAACCAGAGCTCTGTGAACTGGCTGTGAACCACATGAAACCACGCCTCTAGTTTCCATGTGAAAGCAAATCTCACTGACTTGTTGCAGCTTCTAAGCAAATTCCACAACTGGCAATGATGCTGTATCTAATCAAGAGTTTAAGAGTGGTGTGTGTATGTGTGTGTGTGTGTGTGTGTGTGTGTGTGTGTGTTCAGTGGAATGATAGGTGGTTACGAAGACAAGAAGTGGAAAGGGCTGAAACTTGAACAAGGATGGAAAAAAATATATCAAAAGGACAAACTAGGGGCTCAAGCAATAAGTACAACAAGGTAAATATCTTGCATTGCCAGCCACCAACCTAGCTTCAATCTCAGGTACCACATATGGTTCCCTGAGCAGCACCAGGAATGATTCCTGAGTAGAGAGTCAGAAGCACTGCTGGGTATGGCCCAATACTCACCCTGTGCCACCAGTCGAAAAAGAATGGAGAATGGATCGACAACAAAATACCTGTCTGCTGTAACTATATAAACTTACACAGTCTTACAAAATGTTAGGTTTTTGTTTTCTTTTTTCTATTTTTGGGATATGCCCAGTAGTGGTGGGATTCAGGGATCGAATGAGGTGCTGGGAATCAAATCCTGGTTAGCCCTGTGTAAGGCAAATGCCCTATAAGTTGTACTATCATTCTAACCCCGCAAAACATTAGTTATGTAAACATTTTCTTGCTCATGATGGCTACTACAACCAAATAAGCAAAACAAATTACAGTGCTTATGTCAGTAAAAAAAAATCTATATGTAGAAAACATAAAATACAAAACATTCAAGTTAGGAAATAAATTTTTAAATATATATGGCAAAAACTAATACCAAAAATAAGAATACTGTATTTTACTGTAAAACCCATTTTCCCAAACAGTAATTTGTTATTTTAACAAAATACTAAGTGTTATATAACAATATGCTGAAGCTTAAGGAAATAAAACTGCTAGATTATTTTGTTATAGCAATGACCAAATACCACATTAAACAGACTATAGTACATCATTCTATGTTAATTTTTCTTGTTTGGGGGTTTTGGGCCTCTTCCAGGTAACACAGCACCTGCTATCTTGGCCTTCTGTATAAGACCATTCTAATTCCTACTCTTCGGGGAAAGCAAGGGAATTTCTGGAGAGTCTAAAGCTTTTTGCCACCATCTCAAAAGCAAAGATGCCTGAATGCATGTTTTATTTCTGCCAATATTCCTTATAAACATAATTTTATTATTAAAAGGAAATACACAATGTTAAAGCAAGCATTCATCCTCATTAAAGACAACAGCAATTTAGCAGTTAGGAGTTAATCTCTGTAAATTTAGACTAGAAAATTTTGTAAACTATTTGGAGAATAAATAGTTTGATATTCCCCATAATATGTTTCATAGAAAACCAGATTATAATATTGAAACAGTTGGGATACAGTGTATATTTAACCAACTCATTAATATTTCTGTTTTGTTCTGTTTTATTTGGGGGCATACCTGTAAGTGTTCAGGGCTTATTCTCCCTAACTCTGCACTTGAGATTCACTCAGAGTTTTGCTCAGGAAACCATATGGAGTGTCAGGAACAGAACATTGGTCAGCTGTTTACAAGGCAAGTGGCTCACCCACTGTTCTACCTGTTGATCTCCAAGGTATTTTGCTGTGTTACCAAGGTTAGAATCCAGTGTGGCACATAAGTCAGATGTGTAACTTACCACCCAGCTATATCTCACACCTGAAGAATCATAATATAGATCAGCATACTAAGGGCTCTAAGATGGTCTATTAAAAAGAAACCTTTTGAAGTGTATTCTAAGCTTATTTGTTCATGAAAGCATCTCTTATTCAAGATAATCCAGGGATTACTATTGTAGTAACAGGTTCAGCTTCATAAAAATTTTAGGAAAATGCAGAATAATATATTATAACTAAAGTGAATCAATACAAAAATCACATTAGATTTGAAGAAATCGAGGCTTAGCAAAGTAAAATAGTTTTTCTAAGGTTACATTGCCTTTATTTATGCTAAAAGGAAAAACATTAACTATTCCCTTTATAGTTGTGCTTGATAATTTTGCCACTTCACCAAATAAAGGAAACATCAAGCTACATGTGTCTATAATTTGATCCTGTACATCCTCCACCACATCATATCAAATCCTTGTTTTATACGCAAGTCCTTTCTCTTGGGGACCAAACTGCATTTTTCCCACGTCCTTTGGGCTCTTGTGCTCTCATTTACCCTTTCTTTTGTGCTCTGCCTCCCTTCTTTTCTGACTCTTGCAATCAATTTTAAGAATCCCAATCTGTATTTCAAACTACCACTGTAATTGCTCCTGCCTTCACTGGCAAATTCCCTAAAATTTCTATATTTAACATCTCAACTTCTTCAACTCCTATTTAATACTTAACACTCATATCTCATTTCATTCTTCCCTACATTCAGAAAAAGCTTTGCCCCACTACTTCATCTCCTACTTGCAGTGTTCTAGACACAGGAAATTTTCATTTCCAGGGCTTCTTGAATACCTTCATAAAACCCTTTATACCTTTTATGTAAAACAAAATGTACCTCCTACTTCCCTCTAATGTGTTCTATGATTAGTAACTTTGAAAGCATGTTGCCTGAACCCCAAAATTCACCTTTTCTAGGAAAATTTTTCATTCTTCAGAGTTCCTTACACATCGTTTAATATTCAAGCAAACTATCTTCTAGACGGTTTTAGCCATGTGATCACAACATGCATTGTTCAAATAGGACACACTTGAAAAATGAAGATATTATTAATAGTTATGTCTTGAAAACAGGTATAATTCTTCAAGGACAGTGACCTTTTCTCACCCAGCAGAACACTTAAGCACATCTTGGATCATCTGGATTATTAATGATTTTTTCTTGAATAAAACAATAATAAGCACTGTAAGAATATTTAGCCATGCTCAAGGCCCCTCTCCACACGTTCAGACAGGCCTCATGCATGAAGGTACCGGCAGAGGAACCCAGGTGTGTGTGATCCCATCAACAGCCAACATCCAGAGACTTAAAAGGGAGCCTACTTCTCCTTCTGGGAGAAAGTGGCAAGCTTCTGAGAGTTTCCAGCCCACATGGGACAGCCTTGCAAGCTTCCCATGGTGTATTCATATGCTAAATCCAGTAACAAGCTGGATCCTATTCCCCTGACCCTGAAAGAGCCTCCAGTTCGACATCATTGGGGGGACCTAGTCTGAGAGAGACTTCTAAGATCTCAGGGAAAGGACGAATGGAGAGGTTACTGAGCCAGCTCGAGAAATCAATGATTAACAGGATTTCGTGATCGTGATTATAAGAATATTCTAAAAAGGAGACAGTTAATAGTTTTCTCAGCAAAAGTTAATTCTCATTAAGAATATTTAGTGGCATCTTATATTTCAGTAAGTTTATCATTAAATCTGACAAGGTATTTCTGAACCTTAGGAGGTTTTCTGGTTATTCAGTGAAACAAATAAATGGGTGATTACTCAGCTCCCCAGCACTGGGCACTAAAGTACATATTCACTAATGGCTAGAAAGAATGAGTGTGGATAGATGGTTTGACCTCTGATGCCACTAAGAAAGAGTATTATTATAACAAACAAGGATACTTAATTTTGTGTCTAACAAGAAGGTTGCTTTTAATGATGAATGAACTCCTGCAAATAATATTATTATAAGAGTTTCCATCCATTCATCTTAGAATCATTAAAGGACAGTGACTTGTATAAACATTCTGAATTTTTAGCTGTGAGACTCAAACATAAACTATTTCCAGTCATCGGTTTATTTGTTAATGTTGAGAACCCATGACGTTCATAGTCCTCTTGAGTCCTGCTTTATGCTAGGAGATACATTTATGAAGTAACGGTCTAAAGAGGCCAGCAACCTATCGCACAGCTTAGGGTGCATCCTTTGCATGCTCCTGATCCAAGGTCAACACCACAGAACCACTGGAGGTCCCCCAAGCTCTTCCAGGGAAGCCCCTGGTGATCTCCATCACCACAGCACTGAATAGCATGGAGCAGCCCACCTGACTTATGGACATTCACCAGGAGTAGTCCAGGGGCTCTCTGAGCACAGCTTAGCACCCCAATCAAAAGTAGACTTTACAAAATAGGGAGAAAAATGAGAGCGATTCTTCAATTCTTCACTTCCTTCATCCATCCCAAATCTATGCCCTATTCACAGCAGATTGATTCTAATTGCTTATACCTACATTGTGGCTCAAAAAATGTTAGGATTGATAATAGACCATCTCCACCTATGTCACTATTGCAAAGTGTTTCTCAGATGTTAAGAACTTCATGTCATTGAATGGGTTTTCTACATAGAGTCTGGCGTCATCAGTACTAGCTGATGCTAGGATGTCTGGGTTTAGCAGAAAGGACAAAAATGAAAATTATTGAGGAGGGAAGGAGGAAGCAGGTTACCCTTTTCCTAAAAATAAATTTTAAAAAGTAATAGAAACATTTTTGAGAAGTCTGCACTACACCCTTCTGGACCCCAAATTCTTCAACTTTGGTTTGGCAGAGATGAACGACAATGAAAATTCTGACAGGGAAGCACCAGAACACAGGCTGCATTTGTGAGCATGCTCCACCACTTACTGATAGTGAGATCATGGGCAAGTTACATTCTCAGAGCCTTAATTTTTCCATGTGTAAAAGGAAAATGACAATCAATGTTACATAAAATTGCAAAGGAAAAATAATCATGTTGTATTGAGAAAATCGTATGTGCTTAATAAACAATAATTACTATTGTGACTATTGAGTATTTTTCTTAGCCCTCCCCCACAATCTTTCCACCATTAGAGTCACTTTATTTCCAGGCCACCTTCTTTAGAAGAGATAACGAAAAAAGGAGCAGATGGAAAAGGGCACTCCCACCCTGGGCATTGTGCAAAGCCCTGCAGTCTTTCTGAGAGTATAAATGCAGGAAAGAGAAAAGCCCAGCTTTTGAATTCTGTCTCACCTCTTCTAGCTGTGTAACTGTAAGCAGCTTATTTAACCTCCTGGAGGCTCATTTTCAAATTCTATAAAAGGGATCTCTTCATTCCGCCTACATCTAGTGGGTTCGGGTTAGGACTAATGTTACGCTTGCTCTCTTCCAAACTTCCCTGAGAAGTCCTCTCACAGCCCATCCCAAACCTTTACAATAAATAAATCACTGGGGGAGAATGGGATTATGAGTAGAGAGCAAACTAGGAAAAGGAGAAAAATCCTAGACAGCCAGCGCTTATTCCCAGCCCCCACCATCCCCACCAAACTTCCCTTCTAGGCATCACTCCCACTCAGCAGTTCCATTCTCTAGGAATTCAGCCTCAGGAGAGGAAAGTCTCAAAGTTGAAACAATGCAATTGTTATTTCTAGCCAACACCACCCTCAACCTATACAGATAGTGCAAATATTCCCTCCGATCACCTGAGCAACTCAGTAGAAGGTCACAGTCTGCCCCCACCCTTCCTAAATTTTCATCTGAAACTCCAAATACACACAATTTATGATAGATGGTGCATCTCACAACATAAGTCAGGCAAACAAACAGAACTTTGGTAGATTGGCGAGGAAACCTAGACACAATGAAAAGGATTTAATGCTGCATTCTACCTTTCAATCACTTGCAAACCAACTTTTGGAACATGCCGAATTTTCCCCTCGGAGACTGAGGGTATTCTGCAACACAGAACATTCAGTATTTCAAGATCCTGCCAGCCATGAAGGATGCTTTTTAAAGGAGACTTGAAAATAAAGTTTTCTTGTTTTATCAAAGAAACAAAAATACGCTGAAAGGAAATTTGGCTCGCTTTTGTCTCTATAGTCCAGGCACTCTGATGTTGACAAAGTAATAGAGAGTCTGACTCGAACCCTAGGGAGGAGAAAGCACACAAGAGGTCAGGCAGCCTGTCCCCCGCCTCTAGAAAGGAATGTACCTAAACTCAAACACAAAGAACCCTTCAGGAATAAATGAGTTAAAACATCATACAGAATTTAACAATTGTTATGCAATGGGAAGTTTCTACTTTAAAGAGCTCTGTGAGTACAATTTTTACAAAGCACAAACAAAAAGGAAGGCTGAAAAAAGACGGGATAGAGCAGGTCAGGAATGAAAGGTGATTTTTTTCAATATTTCAGTTTTATAAAATTAAAATGAAAATTTAAAAACGAGGTACCTTTTCAAAATATAAGACCCAATAATTCCTTTTTATTCTGATTTTTTTTCTGGAAAAGCAAATAAAGGCATAGGCATGTCAACCACACATACATTCATAAGTGCATAGCTATTTAATTCTTTTTTAGAAGTATATGAAACGTCAAAAATATTCATACTATCAAAAAATTGCACTTTGAATTCATGTCTTTTTTAAATGTAGGACATCAAAGTGCATGACAACAATATGTATCCATGAGTGGACTTTTTTTACATTGTCTTACATATAGCACATCCTATGAAAAATATAATAAAATAATTAAGGAAGTGTATCATCTATACTCACAGAGAATAGGGAGAGCAGAATTAAGAACTAAGAAATTAGAGAAATTAGAATTAAGAAATTCTCTTAAGGGAGATAATTAATATTCAATTAAAGCCTTTATATTAGTTAAAGGAAGAAACCTAAATACAGTTTGCAATGTCTGCTGTACAGTTTGTGATGGAACAACTACTACGTAATAGCTATGCAAATTTTGTTTTTGAGTAAATCAATTATCTTTAATAAATTAGAGATTCCTGATATTCAAGAAACCATAAAGAAATATTTTATGAAAGTAACAAATTATTTGTAGTATAACTGCTCTCATTTACTTAAAAGCTAGCAGATGTATACTGAATTTAAGAATGCAGAGTGAATTCACTTCTCTTAAAGACACGATACTTTTAGATACTTTGCTTTAACTCTATGAAATGTAAGAGAAAAAGAGATAGAGGAAATAATATTTGTAGGAGAAAAGGAAAAGAATAAACATAAAATCTGAGTTTAATACATTTTATGTGGATTTTAAATTAGACCACCGGGGTTTGAAACTGGTTCTATAATAGATTATTTTTATTATGTTCTCATTTTGTAATAGACATGGACTTACTAAGTTAATGCTGATGTTGTTACCATTGTGGAGTTGAGGGAATTTTTTTTGTTCTTTTGCGATTAAATTAAATTGAGAGAATGATTCTACCAAACTGACTCAGGGAAGCACACTTGCTAACTGACACAAAGGAGAAGCTGCTGGCATCATGTGGAAAGCTGTTAAAGGCACAAATTTGGAAGTTGTGAATAAAGAGTTCTTTGAGAAGTTCACTTGAAAACAAGAAAAGGAGGAAGGTGGACACTGGGCCAGGGCTCATTCTGAAATGCAGTTAAATAGAATAACAAGAAATGGAGTTTATGGCAGAAAGGAATAGTCCGGGTTGGAAATCTCTAGGTTCAGAACATAGCAGGCTAGATGAGAGACAGTGAATCCAGAATTCAGAGGCTGGGTATCAGCAATGTCATAAATAGGATATATTGTGGGAATGGTGACTAGCAGATTTATAGGGAACATTGAAAGGGAAGAGTTCAGTCAAGGTTATGAGCAATGGGGGTGATTGGAAGAGGGGAATGGAGGAGCAGAGCACATGAGAAGAGGCTCCATTTGAGGATAAGAGATGGGTCTGTGTCTAGCATCACATATTTGTGAAAGAAGAAATAGAGTCTTCTAAAACTGTTGTGGGCTTTTCCTCTGATAGCTGTATATCTGGAAAGCTGAGCCCAAAACCACATGAGGTCATGATCAACAGTCACAACAACGTTCTCTCTGAGTGCTAAGCAGGTATGTATGCGTGAACGACACGGAACTAATTCATATTTGTGAAACACTAGGTATACAACTTCTCAGTGGGCTCTTAATTTATACATTCCCTTCTAATTTCTAAAAAAAGTGTACTCTGAACTAGATTTACACGTAAATGCATTCTAAGGTGCTTTTCATTTCTTGCCTCCACAGTAAATTGTGTGTTTTGTGGTTAGATTAAAAACTCTGTTAAGTCAATATCTTATGAATCAATTTTTCATTCTGCTACTTCTTCACTGTAAAACCAGAGGAAGTTCCTTAACCTCAGTTTCTCTTCTTCAAGTATTTTCTTGTGTAAAAATTCAAAAATAGTAGTCTGCTTACCTATTAGGATTATGGAAAGTAAGGATGACTATAAAAGCATTTTATGAATTTCAAGTAGCTATCCAAAGGTAAGGTGGAATTATTATCATATTTAAAATAATTGCATACTCTATAATTACTAAATATGAGCCAAGTCAAAGCAATCTACACACCTTAGACTGTGTGCACACGCACACACACCCCCAACTCCCAAATATAAATGTCTGGTTCACAATCTAATGTCTCCTTAGATTGTGAAAAAATAAAAACAACCAAGAGTACTTGCCAGTTATTCTCTGGAAACAATATCACCACAAGAGAACACTCTAGATATTAGAATTGTTCACTCGCAGGATTCTCCACAGGGTGAAAAGTACATGTTGGAGGTCCACATGTGTCTGTGACACAATAAGGAGATGGAGGTAGCCATTCTAAGACTATGTCTTCTGCCAGTATTTTCCAGTTCCCATAAAATAGCTCAATACTAATTACCATTTCTTTGTCCTAATTATTGTCCTTAACTGCCTACATTTTAATTAACATTTCCAACATTTTTGCAAAATGTGCTATTTTTTTTTTCTTTTTGGGTAACACTCGATGATGCTAGGGGTCACTTCTGGCTCTGCACTCAGGAATTACTCCTGGCGGTGCTCAGGGGGACATATGGAATGCTGGGAATAGAACCCAGGTCGGGCACATGCAAGGAAAATTCCCTACCCGTGTGCTATTGCTCCAGCCCCCAATATGTGCTATTTTCTTGCAAATTAACTACGATGACTTTTTATTATCATTTAAAAAAAACTATTTTATCGCTTCTCGGCCTTTTGGCTAAGAGCAAGTGTAAAAAAACTATTTTATTTGTTTTGTTCTGTATGCTAGGAACTAAATTGAGGGTTGCACAGAACAAGACATGCATTGTACCATTGAACCACACTGCCAGCACTTGAATATGACACTTCAGTTTCACACAATTCTGTATTTGAGTAAAAAGTGTAGTAGCTGGCAGTGTGAAGCCTGTTTAGCAACAGAGGCATACAAATTTTAGTTGTTAAGGAAAAGTCATTCAGAATTTGCAACCTCATCCACAATCAGTGATATGCAACAATAGGGCCAGGTCTATAAAGTAGTACCTATCAGGATCACCAAAAATAGAAGAGCTCTTGTGCTCTCACCATGAATAACTTACCACTAAAATCTAACAAAGTTGGCCAAAATAAAATCTTCTAATACCTCATCTCTTTTGTCACCTATGTAATCAGCAGCAACCAATCTACCAGGAAGCTAATGGAGCTGAAGTATTAGGGATCCCCACCAGCATTACCTCCTTCTAACACCCAAACTTGGTTTTGCACTATTTGATTGATACAATTATTATTTTGTGCAACAGCCCTCACAAATGGTACTCGGGGGATCTAGAACCACTACTGGTAACACTAAAGCAACAGAGTCAGCAGGTCAATGCCAGAGCCCAAGGACAGAGGGCAGCTCTGCCCTGTGTTGGTATATACCTGGGTGATGCCACTGGTGCTCTGGGGTGCTTTAGAACTATAACCAAGCAAAATTCTGGAGGCCATGTGACCCCAGTGATCAAATCCAGGTCGCATTATACTACCTACGAACCCTTCTAATATTATCTATAAATTGTGTTTTTGTTTTTGTCCCACACCCAGAAGTTCTCAGTGCTTACCCCTAGCTCTGTGCTCAGAGATTACTTCTGGTGAGGCTCCAGGGAACCATATGTGGTGCTAAGAATCAGACCCAGGTCAGCAGCACGCAAGGCACAAGTGCTAACTGCTTTATTAATGCTCTGGCCCACTATTATTATCTTTTAAACAGTCTTATGTTCTGAGGGCTTCATGCTTTGCCAAATAGGAAGAGGTCCCTGTCAACTGTAGCTCACACATGATTCTGTTCAGCTACACGCTTTAGAGTCAGATTCATATACAAAAAAGACAAAGTCCATATAAAAGAGGTACATTTCTAAAGCACCAGGGTCAATTTCAGATCACCACCATTTATAAACACAGTTAGTGTGTCTACTGCCTTCTGCCTCCAGCCCCTCTCTGTGCATATGAGGATACCAGCCCCGTGGTTTCCATTTCCCAAAGAAAGTTCATGGCTGTAGCTCCAAACCAAAGGCTACTGTGAAAGAAAAAGAAAAGACAGCCTGATAGTGTTCTTATCAGAAACAAAGCAATTATTAACATCATATGATTAAAAATGGGGAGGGGGAGAAGTCATTTAAATAATGAACTCCAATTCAACTATTTAGCAATTCACTATTTAGCAATTTGCTGTTTTTATTGCATTTTAAATCAATCCATCTAACACATATTCTTTCAACCCTTCATAGCACTATTTCATTGCTGCAAACCTATATTTCATGGCAAGACAATATATTTCTATAATAAAATGGTAATAAAAAGAGTACCAATTATCCCAGTATTTTCTCAAAATAGGTAGACTTTCTTTCATGCCTTAATTTTATGTTTTCCTTTGCCCCATACTAAAAGCTCGGTATAATTATCCCTGAACAGGTTGAGCAAGGTCTCTGCAAAATCTGCTCAGGGTGATTATTTAGCTTTTTTTTTTGTATTTGCAGAATTTAGCTGAGACTGTTACAAGCGGTTTATCAAAATAAATGCTTGATTGGCTTTAGCAGTTTTTCGTAATTGAAAAAATAAAGAAAAAAGAGTTTTCTAATAAATGGAGGGAGAGAGAGGTTAAATACTTTAATTACTAACTTGCAAAAAGATTTCCATTTGAATATGGAAACAATGTAAAGAGGTCCCTAATTTTTATGGGACTAGAATCACTCTGGAGGATTTAATGATACTGCTGGGTAACTGAAACTGCAACTGAATAATATGATTTCTAAGCATACTTTCTCAAAATTTACTAGTGCTAGAAATATTTACAATGGGTTAGTTTAAAGAACAAGTTAAAAATGTGAATTAAGGGAGAGAATTTTTAAAACAGTATTTCTATTCACTTTCTGTCTTAAAATGAAAATCACTCACTCTTGAGACAACAGACATGCGAATGAGACAGTTATAGAAGTACTTCCTAACAATGATCGTTAGATATTAACTGAAGAGCTCAGGTAAATATTTCTTCCCTTTTTAAGTATACTTGACATTTCTGATCTTTGAACTCTGGTTTTTCACTATTTGCAGGGCTTCTTAGTAAGGCCTTAAGAAGTAAAGGTCTTCTTCAGCTCAAATGACCCTCATTGCTTCATGACCCTAGTCATATTTGGGTATTGTATTGTGGAAAAGCCACATTAACTACATTTCAAGGATACAGCTGCTTCAGCTATACAATGTACCCCAAACTAGAGATTTCATAAACAAAGGAATCTCCATCCTTCTAAATATCAGTTAATTCCACCTAATCAGATCTATTATCAAGACTAATCCTAACACATAGATTACCAGCGTTACAAAGCAGCCATTACTAATTAGCCCTCCTTCCTAATACCACCAGCCCAGGGAAGCCTACCCACATTACTATAATAAAAGAGAGTCTATTCTGAATTGCTGTTTTGTTTGGAAAGGAAGAAAAAAAAAATCTGTGTTCCTTTCCAGCTGGCAGTTTTCCTAAATTAGATTAACTTTTAATTTAAATTAAAAATTTTAAAAGCTTTACACAAAGAGACAGTAATTGCCCATTTGAAACATCCAAAAAAGGTGATTGAAGGGTACAGTAATATGCTTACATGAATAATAAATAATACTTAGCATTTAGATAGAGCTTTCCCCTCATCAAATTACTTCTTTATAGGCATTAACTAATTCACACATTATCCCAGCAAGAAAAGTAAAATTAAGTAATAAAATGTTTCTCTGTCTTAAATGTGGGTAAACTGAGGCACAAAGTGCCACTTCTGTCATGATTATGACATGTGCACTACAGAACATGAACTGCATTGTCAGGTATTTCCTTGCAGGACCTGAAAAGTTTATTATGCTAAATATGAAATTAGTTCTGCCACGAGCACCGTATGGTCTTTGATGTTTACCACAGGGTCTGGTTTTGATTCCCATCTCTACCAATTGCTAGGAAAAGTAATAAAAGGTAACTAATGTATTTTTGCCTAAATATATTAATCTATTAAATGGGAATAATACACAAACAATGCATACACAGTGCCAAGTAAACACCCAACAAACCGGCAAATGTTAATGACCACAAAGAGGTATTCACAAGAAAACTACTAACAGTGGAGTATTTAAAGCATGTTGACAGGGAATGAAATCATAACCCCAACTAGGTGTTTAAGTGAAATGAAACATCCAGAAGTTCTTGGGAAAATGTTAATGTCACTATTCCCAAGGCATTGCTTAACAGTTCACATCATATGCAATTAATGTATTCCTGGTAAGTACATTTTCATTCAAATCACTTGTTTCCACCCTTTATGATAAAGAAAAAACTCAGAGTCAAGATATTGATTTTAGTTTTAGCATGCATTGATGGAGAAAATAGTGTCTTAAGAACTACAGTGAATCTGGTGACATCTTCAAGATACATTTAGTGATTCCTCTAAAGCAATGTGTGTTACAGTCCAATCACACAATACAGCACACATATCCAAAAATCTTTAGAACCTACGTGTGATAAACTTATGTTTGGTATACATGTAAGTTTGAGAAATCTTTGCGATAAATCTAAAAATTTTCAGACATTAGCAGCCCAGCCTAGAAACACATTCCTAGAGGCTAAGAAATAACATACTGCTCAACCCTCTGTTGCACAGCTGATATCCACAACACAAATGAGTAGCATGATCAGTTTTCACATTCCTAAAATATTTTAATGGAACAGAACTCAATGAAACTTAGGTCCTCAAAAAGCTTTAGGGTTGGAAAATACATAAATTCTTCTGATCAATGAAAATTCTTTTGAAACTAAAATTTACTGAGAACCAGATACTCAAGAGCTTAATTTTTAATAATTCTAATTATAGCCATTGTACACATAAAAATTATGTATGTACATATTTACATATAATGTCTATAATACAACAAATAACACACTCACAATGTCTTTTTAAGTACATTATATAAGCTGCTGCATGTGCGTGTGTGTACATGTGCGCGCAGTGTGTCTGCCCAATTTGTATAGATACGATGCTAAATTGTTCCCCACAACTCTCAGCACCACTTAAAGTCCTTTATTATGCTTTTCATTTTCTCTTCTTTATCTCTTCAACCTTTTTTCCATTAACACAGTGATGAGAGGGGCACTATGTGCATGTCTGCTTTTTAACAACTGGTTTAACATCATATCCAGTTAAGATATGCCAACCACTACAGAGAAACTAAAAACTTTAAGCCTATTTTATACACACTTATAATTGTATACACCTTTAAGCTGCTGGAATTTTAAATACATCTTCATCTATCTTCATCTGGAGAATTTACATGGTTGCAAGAAAACCTTGTTGAAATCTTATTTTGGTCTGCATGGAACATAATCTCAACATCTCAGACAGCCTGAAGCATCCTGAATTACATTTGCAGCTTCCTCTGGGGCTCTGTGAAGCTCTATTAGTATTGCATATTACCCATAAGTTACTTTTAATGCTCCTCTAAGGCTTGTTAAATGCTACACAAACTTTACACTTCATGGCTCTAATGTTTAACTTATCTACCAGTAAATTTGAACCCACAACTTACGTCGTTTTCTATATTAGTGTTTTCCACCCATTATTATTTCAAATGAGCTCATTTTTAAGAACTAGATTTTGATTAATCACAGGTACTGATTCTGAACATAGAGAGAAATGCCTTGAATCTTGCCTCAAACATTCAACAAGGTAAAAACAAGGATGTAAAAGTGCTGGCTTATAGTTTTATTTAAACTGTGGCTATTAGCAGGCACAAATAATCCATTCAAAGATTGTCTATGAAATGTGATTGTTCTACTTGTTGGGAAGTTAACTGCCATTTAGCAAAATAAACATAACCATGATTATTCAACTAAGTGAAAATACTGGTACTTATTTCAGATTTTGACCATGCTAATTTTTCTTTCTGTAAAGTGTACCTAATGCATATCATTAAACTATAAAATTTATAATAATACTCTCTGTATACTATCCCAACAAATTATTTCCCAACAAACTGCATTTTTAGCTTCTGATTCTCTAATTCTGTACTGAGCTGGATGTAACCTAAAAACATGATCTTTGAGGAAGAGAACATTGAAATAGCAGTTACTGTGCATCATAGAAGAAATTTTTCTAGGCTGAAATCCTTACAAATGTTATGTCTAAATAGGTTTTTATTAACTATTTTTTCCTAAAATAATAAACTCATTTAAAACAAAAAGAAATGTAACAAATAAGCCCAAAAGTATAAACAAGTTAATGAAAATATTCATACTTCTAAATGTCACAGCATTGGTGTCAGCAGCAGATTTTAGGAGAAATCTTAACATTTTTTTCCTATCTTCACTTTCTAAAATAGATAAAACCATCTAACTTTAACACAATTATTCAAGTGTCAATGGAATTGTGAATACAATTCCAATCACTTTTATTTTTGGACATTTAGAACATTATGAAAATAACCAGTCTTACAATGTTTATCTTGGAGAAGAGTTCTTTTTTTAACACTTAAGCCTCATTATGTTTTAGTAGGAAAACTGCCTGATAACAAGTCATTTCAAAGATGCAGATACAAAGTCAATGCAAAGAAAATTAAAAACCCAGAAATTACAGAATTCAGACTGTTTTTTTAGAAATTAAAATAATCTTTATGTAATTTCCCTGCCACAACCAAACATATCAAATGACTTTGAGAAAAAGAGGGGTATTTTGTCACTTTAAATTTTAAAATTATACTCACAAGAATATCTGTGTGTACCTTAATTTTTAGGCAATTTATAATAAATAATGGGAAATTCTCTATATGAAAATAAAAGCCAAACTATAAAAGGAGGTGAACAGCAAACATGTAAATTTTAGAGTGAAAAGTACATGGTTGTAGTTAAGAAAGTTACATATATATAGCAATGATTTGCTCACCCTTAGTAGAAAAATAAATTTCTAAGTACTCCCAAATAATACAGTATTTCATTTGTTTAAAACTATATATATATATACATTTATACATATTTAACAATAAGAGGGGGGAAATGCCACATTTTGATAAGGAATCCTACTTGTCTATTTCAGCTATACACATTTCTCACTGTTTCAAAAATCTCTCTAGAAGTGATGATGGAAACTATTAAAAAGAATAAGTATTTCATCAGAACAATCAAATTTTGTTCACTTCACACACTGCTATTTTGATAGAATAGTTGGAATAATTGAGGTGAGAAAATACCTAAGAAAACAGAGCTTCCATCCAGACACATACATACGATAGTGCACACTTCATGCCCAATATTTGTACTACTAATAAGAAAGATGTCTAAGATAGCCGACCTTAACCAGGCCATAATTAATTGCTATTAAGTGGTAATTAAGACTGTATCAATTGAGTTTTAATTTTAAAAAAATTAAGTACAAACTCAGTCATTTAATAAAGAGTTGTAGTCATTTGGTGTGTTTCTAGGCGCAGAATATAGCAATTTACTATTGACAAGCACTAACGGACGAGGTCATTTCACAAGTATAGTGTGGACAAAGGTGAACCGGGCAACTGATGAAATCTGTGGCCAAGGCGAAATAGCAATCTCTGAGCCAAATGGTAATAAAGTTACTGAAATGAAGCAATGTAGTTTCTAAACTGAACTGTCATAAAGGAGGATATGGGCTTCAAACTGGCATGTCAGTAGTAATTAAAATATTATTTCTCTTTTTAAAAAAAGTCCCAAATGGCTTTAATAGTCTTATTGATTTTTTATTCAAACCCTCAAAGTGAGGTTAAGAAGATCTGCCAGGCGTACTGGGGAACAGAGTAGGCAAGCTAGAGGGTTGGAGGGAGACAACGGCAAATTCTGGAAAGATAGAAAAGGTAAAAGAACAGCAGTCACATTAACCATTAACTCTAAAGTCTATGACAGTGTCCACAAAAGGAAAAAAAGCCTAACACCCCCTCCCTGAAAAAAAAAATTTTTTTTAAGTAAGGGAATTCAGAAGTACATTAATTATGAGATGAATATTTTAAAAGCATTGATTGCACAGAAAGTATTTAATCTTCACCTGAATAAAGTTTCTGAGGGAAAACAACAAAAGTAATACCCTCAAAATATATTTCTCCTGAAGAATCTACACATTCTCTTCATAGGACTCTTTCATGAATAACAAGTTGAAATGACTGGTTTACCTGTCCAAGTAACTATTTCTATGTGTATAAATCAAATCCAGAAGACACTACAGAAGTGTAAACTATATAACTGAAATAATTAAAAGATCAGAACCAGGATCCTACCTTAATTTAAAATATGGGAGAGAGATCTAAACAAGAGTGAAAAACATGTTCAAGTGAATAATTGAAAATGAAAAGAATATTCTTCATATATATGCTACATTCAATGTAGAGTCTTCATATAATCTGAGTCATAATAAGGATTAAGCTTCCCTGTTACACTTTCATCACAGAACTTGGTCCTTGGCAAACATGAGGAAAGAACTCATCCACCTTGCAGTCAGTGAGCTGTGCTGCCTTCCTTTAAATCCAGACATTTCTAGGTAACAAACACACTCCCTTTGCTGAGAAAGCCTTACCCAAAAAAGTGATATTTATCCATGAAACTGCCTCTATACTAATTCTTTATGCAATCCACTTTACAACTAGCTAATTACATGCAGTCATCTTTCAGTTAATTGAACCTACACCCACATTACTCAATAATTAAGTGATTTGTCTAAGCAGAAATATAAAGCACAAAGGACTTCATTTGGAAGGGACACAAGCAAATCACCAGAGGCCTCGGACCCATGACAGAGAATCAAGGGGCTCTTGGCTTCAATGTGCTGGAGAATGGCCAAAGGCTTAAAATTTCTGCACTTTTTCTCTATGAACCAGAACATTTCCTATCCAGCTGTTAGAACCCCAGTATCTGATTTGCTACATGATAGAAGATGTATTAGCACAGGATGTTGCAAGCTCAGGACACCTTACCCCAGAAGTCCCCTCTTGCCAGTATCTGCCAAAATAATAAGCCAAATAAACATACAACACATGCTTCTGGAGTGAACGTACCTTTTCTTCTCAAATCTATGAGCAAAAAATACAATGGTGTTTAAAGTGGGTAGGCCAATCAATTTATTTTCATCTCAAGCTTGGAAGTTGGAGGGGAGTATGGGGGTGGGGATAGAGAGAAAGAAATATACTAGCCAGATGTAAACTTTTATTTATATTTATTTTGTTGCCACATTAAAAATGCTAACATATGCTGCTATTTGACAGCCCATAAGGAAAATAACAATATAAATATCAACTGAGTAAGAAACATCCGATTAAAAAGCTAATAAACAATTGATCGTGACTGTTTCTGTAGCACAATGGAAATGGCAAGTATTTGTAAACTCTTCACTAAGTTTTGTGCCTTCTAAAATAAATTTTTAAAACTCTGTCTCAAAGTATTGGTACCAATTATCTAGAACCCTAGAAACAAAAAAATCCCTCTTAAGTGCTCAAAGCAATTGTGTCTGTGAGCATCCTCCATTTCTGAGAGGTAACACTAGTCAAAGTAGCATCATCCATACAACTCCCCAAAGTAGAAATTTCAACCTTACAAAAGAACTCCAAAATAAGAATTAGCAAAGATACAAGGCACCTACGAGAGAAAAGCATGAAGATCTAATAGGCTGCACTTTGTCCTTGGCTTATTTTGCTTTTTATTTTGTTAAGGGTAAATGACCTTTTTCCAAAGGAAATAAGTCACAAAGAAGCTAAAACTTATAGACAATTTATACACTGATAAACAAGAGTTTTCTCAAAAGTTGTTTTTGAATGTGCAAATGCAAGTGGAAATGAGTTCACAAAAAGCAAGGTGAAGCAATACACAGGCTGATTTGTACTGTTTACTACTGGAAAGAGAATTGAGTTTAGTTCGGTGTAAGATTTCATGCTGTCTTACTGTGACATAATAGTGTCAGCTAAATGAAAGGTTTTATTTAGCGCCAATTTTACCAAAACCCAATGTTTAACTTATGACACAACAGGGATTTGGAGGTCTTTCTCGTCACCTTAAGTGGAAGTCAGACAGAATCCAGCATGAGAGGAAGGTGCTATTTCATCTCCTACAGTCCCCACACTCACCCCACGTAATAACTTATTTACTGGTAAAATAAAGTCCCAGAGCATTAGCTAAAGAGACACAATACAAGAGTGCCAAGAGTCTGTGTTCAACTACATCATGGCTCTTCTGGTAATAAAGAACCAACCCCATTTCAAATTTTCTCATTTTATTTAATTTCTATTGCTTCAATAACAATTCTATCTACACATGTATGGTATGCTTGCTTGTTGTACACACACACACACACACACACACACACACACACACACCATAAGTAAAAGATCATTTATTTTTAACCACAGAGCTGCAGTAAAATCAAATATCCTTTTTATACAGAAGGCATCACCTGGATTAGAAGAGGCTTACTGATTCTCAAAGCGAGTCCAGTTATTATAACAAATGTACATTTTACCAGCCTTAGAATTCTAATTGTATTTAATACAGTTTCATGTTGCATCAAAGTACAAAATCAATACCATTTGTCCAGCACACAGAAAAAATGGAATACATAAACGGCTCTCATTGAGTAATTAAACACCTATTATTGTCATGGGTAGTGAAACAATGAATATGATAAGATAAATTTTTGCAAGAAAATACTGCAGTGATTAATACCTCCCTACGTATTAAATAAAAATGACTGCCTTTTGTGCAGTACTGCTGGCAGAAGAACAGGGACGCGAGAAGTAGTTGCCAGTGCCACAATAACAGGCTAACCTTGAACTGAACTCCTTTCCTCAAGAAATTAAATGCTGTAGCAGGACTTTAAATCCCCCCACTTAGAGCTCATTTGTGCGCCATGTAACCTGCAGTTCCTGAAAAGAACTCATTATCTTCAAAAAGAGAATCCTTTTATAATTTCTTTATGAATGTGTATATTGTTTCTACAGAAAAAAAGAAAAGTATTTCAACATCCGAAAAGGATAAGAGTATTAACAATATAAGCAAGACAAGAAGAATGGTTCCAATCTGATGTCATTTCTACACTTCCAGGAATACAAGTGCAAAATGCAATCTCCTATGGAAAACTGAACATTAGATTGAGAATGAGGTTAGAGGAAATGCATATTTAGAAAAAAGAGATTAATCTGTATGACTGATGCTAACACTCCTATTTATTCTCTTGCTAGAGTTCCAGTATCTTTCTGGAGTCTCTTTCTAACTCTGGCATAATCATGAAGCCATGAAACCCCTCACTCTACAGACTTCACCACATAGGTGCTCTCTCTCACTCTCTCTTTCTCACCCCACCCCCATAACACACTCCACCTTACTGCTCACCCCATCACTACAAAGATCCTACAATGCTTTGCCTTTGTTTTTTTCAACTTAAGAATGATGTACCAGAAACAACTATGAACTACAAAGATGAATCTATGGATGTGACACTTGTAAAGGGTAACCCTATTTCACAACTGAGAAGGGACAAAAAAGAAAGAAAAAAAGGCCACTGAAGCAATAACTGCTCACTGAATTACCATTAAATTGCAAGATTTACAATCCAATGTACAGTAAGTGCATATCTAATGGAGTTTGTCCTCTAAAAGAATATAAAGTGACTCTCCCGCTGCATAAGATGTGGGTAGGTGATGTATGCTTCTTTTAATCTGTTTTTTAATTAAAAAAAAAAGTTAACAACACAAATTTAGGACACACTAATGCCAGACGAGCAAAACCTTTAGGCAAACTTAGCTCCCCTAATTTTAAAGGCACTATATTATGACTATTCTCACTTTCTACCAAAATGCTCCAATACAAAATGAGAGAGAATCAAGTAACGTAACAGAGGGGCATAGTATCTTTTCACGGTACAAATACTTGAGCAGTCAAACTTTTTGAATTGCTTATCAAGTAATTTTAGAAAATCCAAATGATGATTACAAACAAAAGTCATTGCTAATGGAAAGCAAAAAAGTTAGTTACATTAAATTCAATAAAAACTGATAACTTCTCATACTGATAACAATGAATTAAAAGATGACACTGATGTAATCAAGCATCAGTAATTTACAACTGTTGATTTTTACTAACCCAATGAACCAAAAGGAACTCAATATTTTGGAGCAACGGCACTTAAAGTACTCTATTTAACCTCTATTAAAAGAAAATTTAAATAATCATTCCCATTGTTGCATTCACAGTAAACATTCACAAAATAATGCCCATTTTCAACCTTAGGACAAACAAAAAATATTCAGTTGGTCAGAGATTTATACAAATGAGTAAAATATTAGTAAAAGCATTCTGAAAAATCAAAAACTCATACAAGACAAATTAAGTCATATTATCAGAAAATGCATTAATTTTGATTAGATAAATAGGCATTTTGTTTATGTAGTTTTTCAGAAATCAATATCCTGGAATTCAGTAAAATGAAAAAATATAATGCCTATTTTGAAAAGCTAGGCTTTGCTCTTCTCACCTCTCCCCCACATGATCTAAATTTTATTATATAGGATTAACAAATAACCCATATGATCAGCAATGATATCGTTGTTCTTTTAAACCTTTGAGAATCAAGTTCTCTAAAGGTGAAATAGTGGAAATATCAGTACAAGTAACTATGTCCATCAGAACTTCTAGTAAGAACTCTATAGGAATTACCAAATAAATAGCAGTATAAAGGATTTTATGTCTGAGATATATACACACAAATTTATTCTTCATACACACACTCATATACCCACACAAACACACACACACATACACACACAGCCTGCCTGGTTATTAAAAACATAAAATAGATTCACTGCTACATATAAACTAAAAGGCATTCTAGAACCCCACATTAATTTCAACTCCATTGCTATTTTTAATGATGTACATTTTCTCCCCACTCTTGTCAAAGATATTAAAAATATTATATTAAAAATCAGTTGCTTAAGACCATCTCTCTGTTACAGTGAGCCACAGAATTTTCAGTATCTGATGATGACTAGTGGACCACCTGATACTTTTTCAGCAGGGTGATACAATTAAAGGATGCCTTTGATTTGCTTGAAGGATTACTTCCTTATTTAATTGTTTAAAGTGCACAGTATTAACACAAAGATGGGGGGAGAAGAAAATTAAGAAGGTGACTGCAGAACCTGAGCTAATTGCGAGCTGATTAGATTGTGCCATGCAAGAGCTCTCCCTCCGTTACATACCATCACAAGGTCTGGTCTTTTCCACCCTGCTGCTGCAGCAAACAAGCTGATTTGCTAACAAAGTGGTCAGCTCAGGCACTTGCACAGCGGCTCACAGGGTCCACAGACGGCTGCTCTCCATGCAGAGAATCTCAAGCTCCATTTTCCAATCTGATTACACGGCTCCTTGTTCCAGCAGCCTTAAACCTTCATGGCAGTTTACCAACATTTTCATCACTTTTTTCTTTTACAAAGCAAAAGAACTGATAAGCTCTCAGGTACCCAGAATTGCATAGTCAATGGCTGGCCAGCCGCCAGCATACCCTCACTACACAACTGTTTCGGGCCACACTGCATAAAACAGACAAGATTTACCAGCCAGCACTGAACTATTAGAATTTTGCTGTGTATACAAGTAAGCAGCATGTTTCTGTCCTTACAGATGTGGACTACTGTGTCTAATCACATCTAGATAGTACAGAGACCTAATAAGTGCCTTGCCTGGCCCGCCTCCATTAAAAAAAAAAAAAAAAAGAGGCACTGCAAAGTAAACCAATGAGCACATGCCTCTGAATTCACTATTGCCCTAACTAATGTGTTCAGGAACTCTGTCTGGTAAATGCAAAGCACTAATAACTGTTTTTAGAATTCCCAATCTGATTGCCTACACCAATTACCTCCATTACCATGAATATGATCCTAATTTGATCCTAGTAACTTTTCATTAAAACCTAAAGTTTTGAGGACAACACACACACACACACACACACACACACACACACACACACACACACAGAACCTGGTTAGCATGTCAAAAGTTCAGCAATTTCCTAGTACTTTAAAAAAAAAAAAAAGCAAGGTAAAAGATACAGAAATGAACAATGAAGATGACCATCCAGAGATACTGCATGAAAATTAGTCTCATGCCATCTAATTGTCAAAATCACATCGTACGGTTAGCACTTTTCTATGAGATCCATTATCATTCAAAAGTTTTTAAAAAAAAAATGACTGCTATAGCCCTGCACATAAAACATCCATGCATAGACAGTTCTTCATATATTAGTCTTAATTTTTTTTTACCTATTGCCTTTGGGCCAAAAGTGCAAAGATAAACATGAGTATAAGAAATAAACTTTCAGTGAAATAGTTTCACTGTGTCAAACAATAAAAAATAATAAAAAATAAAAATTGCCTCCCTTAGCCATGACCAGTAACTTTAACAAGAAGAAGAAAAATCAAATATTTATTTTTAATACTTTTGGCTTTTTACATAACAGTGATCTATAATAAAAGGTTGGGGGGGGCAAGGAAAGAGAAGCTATGGGAAAAATGTACAATCTGGCTCACACAATGCCTCAGCACTTCAGCTCACCAGTGTGCTGACCCTCTGCATCTCGGAGTCATTAGCTCTAGTCCCAACCCTGCCTCCAGGAGGGGGGAACTGAACTCACACACCGAAGTGGGGAGATTCGGGATTTTGAGCATGCCAGACAGAAGGGTCATTCCTCCTCGCTGATGAGGAGGACGCTTGTCCCCCAGGGAGGGGAAACTCGATGAGTGACTGTCGCAAGATTCAGGCAGTGGACGTGCTGCTGACTCAGGAATGGACTGTCACAGCCACCCTGTTTCAGTTTAGCCTCTCATAGTGGGAGAGGTTTAAGAGCAGCAATGGTGACAGGTACATGCAAAAGTTAGTGGAGAATGCAAGAGAGAGGGAATGAAAGAGCAAATGAAACAACTCCTGCCCCAGACAAATGCATACAAAAGAAACAAACCTTTCTCAGTATTGCCAGTTGATATTTCCTAACAGATAAAAGACAACACTGTGTGTTGGATACGCATGTTTCTAGAATACCCACCGAATTGCTGAATGAACTTTAAAAGTGGATTGCATTTGGAAAACTGATAAGACTAGGCTCAATATATAATCCGTATGCACAATGCTAAAAAACCATCTCAACTCAAAAAAAGTATACACATACACCCATATATGTATTTGCATGTGGGTGGTATTCTGCATAAATGACTGTCAACTTAAAATGCCATTCTCTAATTTATATGCAAATTCTATCTCTGGTAAAATAAAAACATATTTTAAGCAGCTTATAGTGCCAACACATTATTCCCATGAATGATTCCTAGTAAACTATTTATGCCAACTGTGGGTATTTTTTTATGATTTATTGGATGGTGAAGGAAACCACTTAAACTATAGTTGTCTGTATGAATCAGTAATTTTCATGTTTCTAATTAAAATGTAAACAGCGTAATGAAGACATCAAGTTTTTAGGCAAATGTCTCTTTCAGTGCCACTTGGGGTATGGTAATTACTGGAGCAGATCTATGGATGCTCCTGAATCCTCTACAAATCCAGATTAAAAGCATTACTGCTAAACCTGCCTTTTTACACAAGGGAATTGTGTACTCTAACCCATTCCCAGGTTACTTATGGATGCACGTTGGCACTTCCTTTAAAATCTCGTCATTGGAAAAAAATCAAAATGGAAAACAACAAATGAAGTAATTTATATTTTAAATGTTGATGATAAAACATTTACTGGCACTTAAAATGCTGGAAGTAGATCTTAAATTTGGTTCTCTGCCATTAGATTCTTGAAAAAGGCGGGGGGGGGATGGGGGGAGAGGAAGGGAAAAAAATGCCAGCAACCAACAGTGTCTACCCTAAATTTCTAGAGCTCAGAGGTGGATGGAGTAATGAGATAACTACATATGCAAAGACAATGTTAATAACATGTAAGATGTCTAAATGAACAGTATAAACATAACACACAAATTAGAAAACTATAAAAAGTAATAATACGTAACCCACAAATTTAACAATGTGTCTTTTTTCCCTACTCAAGAATATAAAAGCACCTTTGATATGAGCTATAATCTGTTTTCATTTTTACTTCAGCATCTGTTTTTCTCTGAAATTCGTCAAAATTTATCCTAAAGCAAATGACCTCTTACATGTGCTAAAGAAATATATCACCTCTTCTGCCTACAACTGTTAATTGAACTTCTCTCTGAAGTCTATTTTTCCAAGTTAACCAGCATACTTGCTTTACATATTTACTACCAAGCACTTGAACCATTCTTTTTTTTTTTTAAATTAAAATTCTGCACCACCCTTTCTTCCTCATACCCCTTGGAACTATTATAGCCAGACTTGCAGTTGAGTAGTTACAGCAAAAATCTGCAGTAACATGAAAAGTTTAAAATATATGATTAAAAAAAAAGGATTCTCCTTCCCCCATGCCCACCCCTGGCCTCTGAACTCCAAATCCACACACTGACTACAGTGGCCAATTTTCATACTGTTTTAACATAAATGCTAGACAAGCATGTTGCTAAGGTTGGATATGGAATTGAGAATGGATGAGAAATAGCGGGGGTGGGGGCAGGAAATGACATGAGGTGGAGAAACAGAACATTTTTTGAAATGTTATGGTTTATTTTTGCAATGTTACATTTTATTACTAAAGTGATGCAGACAAAAAATGTGTCCCCACCATCCTGAGGTCAGAGGGAGTGATTAATATGAAAGATTCTCTTACCATTTTTCTATTTGAAAACATGTAAAATCCCCCACTCCACCTCTGATCTGAACAGAGAGCTACACTATTGACTATTTGGGGGAGGTGGGGAGGGGGTGGTCAGTGAGAAACAGAGGGTTTGAAAGATGCCCATTTTGGTAATGTTTAAAAATTTAACACCTCGGGGGTTTTCTAAGGGACAGAAAGCTGATTAAATAAGGCCAAGTGTTTTGTCGGCTTAAGGGTGATATCATAGTTGTGTTCCATATCAGAAGTGTTGCGAGTACAGGCATCATTTCTATTCGCTTTGTGGCAGCAAGGTAAACACGGGATTGCACTGTGGATTAAAACAATAAGAAATCCCTTCCCTCTCAGGCTTTCAAGGCCATGTTAATCGGGTGTAATTTTTAATGAACACTAGCTGCTTGGTACTCATTCAAGACATTTCATTAGAAGGTTATTCATTTAAAAAATCAACATTTCAACCATATCAAGCTGTAACCTTTCTTGAAATGTAAATGAATGGTTTAAATGAGAAGATTAATAAAGAAGGGATGTTCCAATTCCAAGCATGGCATGCTATGTATTTTTAAATTTGTCTATGCCAGATGCTGTCAGTCAGAACAAAAAACTGTCCAAGCAGACAATCTGTGCGTCTGAATGTTGATCATGTTGGAAAGTACAGGGGGGGAGGGGGGAGTGTGTCAAGGATTCATGGTCCTTCATCTTTGCAGTAGAGCAAACACGTCTCTCAGTATAGCGACAGACAGCTGCTTCCACTTTCTAATGTGCCCTAACTTAGATCACTGAAAGAATTGTCAGCACTCAGAGAAACACACAAAGATAACACAGCCAGCTGCCATGGAGGGGAAAAACAGCACAGCTCAGAAGAAATGGGATTTGTTCCATTTGCATGATGCTGCCTCCCCTGGGCCCCTTTCTTTCAAATCCAAAGCACAAAAGACAACACTTAACATATTTGCTTAAAGATGACAACCTCATGTTGATTTCATTTGGATGTAACAGTGTCAGGATTACAGATATAAGAATATATTATATCTGTAACAGAGACTGACAAATGTACCCATCAGTGGAACTGTCTGATTCATCTGCTTATACAGCCATTTTACCATCCCAAGGGTGCCATCTAAGTAGTAACTTTAGAAGACTGAAGGTCTAATTTTATTACACCACATTTCAACCTACTAAACAATATTATTTCTAAAATATATCATTTTTATTGGAAGTCTCCCTGATGAAAAATCCAGTAGACACCAGAGAATTTATGAACTGTATGGGTCTTTTGAACTCAATATACTGCCCGTTTTAAACAACTTTTCTTACTGTATAGCAAAATCCTAGTATCAAAAAAGTGAAAGTTAAAGAGAAAATGTATTCTTTGTCTGTTAATATATTAATTTTGTAGATAGAGTATATTATCTGAACAGCTATAACAGGCCTTACCTGGTCCATTTGAAAAGACTTCTATGTAACCACTTACTTCTTTCTAGCATATTATATGTCTCCTCTCAATACAGCACCCATACTTCAATAGCAACTCTGTGAGTAATTATTGCCTGTCAATATCTTTTGGATATCTTCAGTCTGCTGAGATATTCTTCAGAAAGAAGATAAGGCATGAGAATGATTTAATGTCAAAAATTAGCCAACCACTAGTTCTAACAGGTACAGTTTGTGAAGTCATAATTAGGATCTGGTCTACAAATTTTCACAAACCTCTATCGTCTTATGGCATTAGCAATTTTGACATTTATAAAGGCAAATATAAAAATGGTTGTACTGAGTTATTTACATCTACTTTACCGTGATTTACTTGATTGGAAATATGGAGTTGGACTGGAAAAAAGAAGAAGCTAGGGAACATACACCTCTTCACATATGCAGCAGGCACACAGGCACGTGCGCATGCACACAAACACACACACACACACATACACACATACACACACATTAATGCTCAGTCACAATCAACACTGAAAGTCCAAACAACTGACTTGCCATAATAAAATAAAAAGCTGGCTTCCTACGTTCCTACTTTGTCCAAAGGAATGCTCTACTGCATGTTGCTATTTACTGGCAACAGTATAATTTTCTCACTTGGTCTTGTTTTATAAAATAGAGTTAACTGCTATATGTGAAATTTCTGCACAGCAGATGGTTACCAATCATTATTTTCCATTTGTTTAGTTTCTAGTAAGAATAAGAAAAACTGTGGAATAACTATGCAAAGAAAACTAGCAGCCTGAATAATAACTAACCAGTGTCAGAAGATGCATTTAAAAGAAATTACTTTTATCACACAGCACATCAAGGATAAATATGTTTGAAGGATGTGGGGGTGTTATTTGCCCCCTATTCATCCATAAAGAAAAATTACATTTGAATAATTTATTTCTTAGTGTAAAGCCCTTTAAGGTTTAGCCTCTATGTATTTTTTAAGTGATCAAAGTTTCTAGAAGCAACTTATTATAACCATTAATGTTTGTCATCACCCAAGCTGAAATCACTTTCTTTACCTCTAAGTGGCCCAGTTGTTCAACAGAAAATGGGAAATAGGAGCCATTTGTGGACAAGTGCACATGCACAGAAAATTAAGCTGTAAATATCTGGACTGGGTTATTACTGGAATCTGGAAACATCTGGGGCTACAGAACAAGGCAAGCCCCATTTCCACAATGTCCAGGTAATTGCTTTAATGATTTATACCTTACTGTTTCTATTAAAAATGTCTTTAAAGAGAAACATTTGTAGGCTCTGTTCTGCAATAAAAACTGGTATCTGGTTTCACTTGTACAAAATCTTGTGAAAGATGTTACATTTCTTCAAGGACATATGCATGAGTAAAAGAAACCCTGGACAAAGACTGGGTGCTAAAAGAAGGTGTGGTTACTTTCTCAAAGAGACTAAGCACATCCAGAAAGCTAATTTCTAGCAGTTGGTTATGAAATTTTATTCTAATCAAAAGAATTCATGAACAAAATTATCTTTAAGCACATATACAAAATATTCTGGTTATTGCTGGAGAAACGAAACGTTAATATTCATTTTTTTATTTTTCTTTAATTTCTTACATATCTTGTTTACTGATTTTTTGAGTGCCAAACCTATCTCCTAGAGGACAAATAAGTACTACCTCCCAGATAGACTTCGGCACCTACCTACAGTAAGAATCAGAGACTAAATTGGCTCACTTGGATGCTATCTATATAGCTACCAAGCTACTCATTCATTCAAATGGAAAGAGTTAACAATGACCTGTTTCCTGGGTTGCTCTACTAACTCCTGTCTCTGAGTCTGTCACTCTCTCTCTCTTTGTGTGTGTGTGTGTGTGTGTGTGTGTGTGTGTGTGTGTGACATACATATCTATTTTTAATTTAAATAATACTTTAGTTTTAAACCTACTGGACAAATTGAGTTGAATATTATTCATAGATTATTATATCTAGACTTAAGTGACAGCTATCGACTGATTATGAAGCAGGAAAAAGAACAAGAAAAAAAAATACAAACTACTAACTTTTAACCATGGCTCATAGTTTGTGGACATTAATTTAAATTACTGTACTCAGTAGAGAATCACCCAATTTTCTTTAATGAGATGACCAAAGGAAGTGCCTGAAATTTTACTAATATGAATATGAGAAGTTTGATTAATTTAAAACTCTGTGAAACTTCCTCACTATTAAGTTAGGTTGAGTTTCCCACCGCTATCTTTTAAAATTTCCTTGATTTAGTTTGTTTTTTGGCACCCATAAAACAAAAATTCCTAGTCATTTCTTGTTATTCTTAATTTCATACATTTTAGCTTCAGCAGTTTAATGTATTTGAAGGTTATTGAATGGTTTCCAGAAAACCAGCAAAGTCCCTTTAACAAAAGAACTAAACAGATTTTTAGAGTCATACTTCAAAAATTATTTTGCTGCTTTTGACATATTGTCTTACAGATTTTAATATTCAACATGCAAAATAAGATTCTTCTTTACTTCTGAAGCTTTCTGCTGAAGATGGAGTGCTTTCATGGAATTACCTAAGAGACATTCTTCCACTGTAGCTCACCTAATGGCATTTATTTGCAACACACCAGGTTCAACAGTCAGCACATGGGATATTTTCTTTTATAAAGAATATATGAGATCAATCTAGATTTACAATTGAAATGGTAGGTTAGTATCTAGAACTCTTAGATCTTAAGAGTCTGAATTGGGAAGAAAATAAAACAGTGAGTTTTCTTTCAGTAAAGGTTATAGGTTTCTCTAGTCAAATTGGGTTTTTAAAGAATGACAATAGAGCCTTTGTTTTTCTGAGTTCTTTCATGAAGAAATGTGAACAAGTGTTTTCCTCTGGTACATTCATCTTTAGGTTCAAATACACCAATATCAATAGAAACTTTGTAAAATGCTGTTGACTGACTCATTACAATTTCAACATTTTGTAAAATTGAATTTCCCATAGTAAATTTGTAGTATTTTTGTTATAACTTTGGTGACAGGTTTGAGAAAGAAACTGACCCTTCCACAAACACACAAAACTAAGGGGTAAGGCAACCGAACCTTGAGAAGACGAGGTCATTGGTTGTAACCTCAGCTAGATTATTTAATGCCCAGTATTTAGTACATAAAAATTAACAGAATCACATACTAAGCACAGTAAAAAAATGTATCAATTAAATGGGCAAGCAAAAACACAGCTAAAGGGTTGATCAACCAGTTTACATCCCATATCTTATTGTCCTCAGTACCTTAAGTTCTGAGGAAATCTGCTTTAACTACTGCTAGAACACATATTTGCACACAGCCTATTCATTGGAGAAAGAGCAAAACAGAAAGAAGTGTTTTAGGAGGTACGATATCCCATCCTCAACCAAAGACTGAATAACCAACTGTCAATCAACCCTATATTGGAAAGAAATTGATTTAGAAGTCTCCAATCTTATGGTTCTGTACCCCTCATTTTTTTTTTAACTGCAAATACAAAGGAAAAAGTTAAGTTTGTGAAGCCTGTTGATTTAAATATTTGTTACTGTCTATATTCAAAAATAGTTTTTAATTTCATAATTAAAATGAATTTAAATTCATAATTCTAAATTAGCTAGATGCTCTTCTTTCCAGATATATAAAAATAAAATAAATAATTATATGCTTCATTTTACAAAAATAATTGTAAAATGATTTTGGGGGTTATAAAAGTCTCCCTTGCTAATTAAATTACAAAAATTTATAAATTTCACTTTTAAATGAAATATGCAATTTTAATAGATCTGATCTTTAAGTGTTTTGAGAAGCTTCTGGGTTTTTTTTTTAATAAAATTAATGGGAGATTAACCAAGTGATAGTATTGTAAGCTTTTACCAATTCACTTAACCAAGCCTCTATTGAACATCTATTATAGGTCTTGCACTGTATACACATGAAAAAATTAAAAATGTTTAATAAATTAAATTCAATTTATTCCCAAAGAACTTACAGCTTTATAAATGAGAAACACGAGTGTCCAGCAACCTATACTAAAATAAAAATGATAAATTTGCAGAAAAAATCTGCATACGTTTTTTGTTTGTTTGTTCAGTGTTTAGGTAACATCAAATCTGCAGAGATTTGGGGTCTTTTTTTTTTTTTTCAGTGTTTAGGTAACATCAAGTAGATACTATGTGGCTAGAGCAACAGTACAGAGGGTGGGGCAATTGCCTTACACTCAGTTGGCCCAGGTTCAATCCCCTGCACCCCACAAAGTCCCCTAAGCATCAACTAGTGAGATCAAGGAGTTCAGAGTCAGAAGTAAACTGAAGCACTGCTGAGTGTGCTCCCATCCTTACCCACCCCACAAAAAAGGATCTTGAATAAGGAAGCCCAAGGAATTCTCTGTGATGCAATATTTAAACTAGATATCTAGATCCTAAGGGGATTTCTATAGGTAACAAACAACATTCCAGGGAATTAAGAGCTGAACAAAGACTATTAAAAAGAAGATGGAACTCCTTCCAGTTTCATAAAGATCCAATTTTTATGCTGAACTCCAATTGCTATTTTTAAAAAAGAAATTGAGTTCCCCAACCCCACTACCACTTAAACTAATCTGCTTATCAGTTCATTTATATATTTTACAAGGAAAGAGCACTGGATAACTAATACTCATCAACTCTCATAATACTAAAGTTGCTGACACATTTGCTTGCAACCAATTAGTAACTCCTCTAATGAATGGTTACATTCCCTTCTGAATGACTCAAGGAAATGATAAATGATGTCCACCCTTCCCTCATTGTTTTCCAGACAACTTGTAGAATTTCTTAAAAAGAAACAAAAAAATATTTTTCGTCAGCCATTAGTACTAGCAAGTTTCTAATTTATTCAAATTTACTTGTCCATGACTAAATAGCCATGGGTTATACAGAATTTAAAAAATCTAAATAGTGTTAGATCAACTCTTTTTTTTTTAATTATTAAAAAGAATGTAAGCAAAAGCTCAAAGAAGTTGAGTAATTTACCCAAGGTCACTGTTATGGAAGTCTATGGGCTTCTATTGCCACTTTTCTTCACCACAACCACTTTTCTGCATACAGTGTGACAGCTATGCTCTTAAGATTCTTCAAACTGCTGAACTTTAGCCAGAGAATGAACTCTCTGTAATACATAGTATCACCGCACTCTTTGATTCTAAATAGGTATCTCTATGCTTATAAATCTAGGAAGAATGATTTTTAGTGATGTTTAAGATCTCATAAAAAGCCTTTGGCACAGAGAAGTGATTTTCAGTCCTAACTTTACATTAGCATTGCTGTAGGCATTTAAAAGAAGATAGCCCGCTCCCCTACCTCTAACTTCCACTTAACTGGCCTGAGATAGGGCTTTAATTTAAGTCATTAACTTGCCAATATCCTTTTTAGCAACCGCCATAGGCAATAGGCCTTATTCTTAGCCTCTCTCACCAATTTCCCCAAGTTATCTGCCCGTGAAGCTATTTCCCCATTCCTAAAGTTGTTTTTCCTATACGTGCATTCTGGGCATGTCCAAAAACGCTATTCTGTTTCCCTCTCACTTCTCAGCCCAATATCCTCTACTTTCAAACTCCCACCTCATGATCTAAATATCATATTCCAGTGACTCAAGTGAACTCTGATTTTCCAGATAATCAAGTAACAACCCGCCCTACAAATATGAAGCAAACTAACCCTCAACCCCTCAAACAGCAGGCAGGTAAAGTGGGACTGGAGTTAAGCTGCAGATGGGTGAACACACAGCAAAATTCCAGATCAGGAGCCAGAGAGATAGTACAGGGGTTAAGAGCCTACCCCAGTTCTAACTCCAGCACTGCAGGGTCCCCAGAGGCACTAAAATCCCAAATAAACAAGCAAGCAGAAGTCCCCAATCAGATTGCAGATAGTAAAATAGATATACAATCTTTTCCCCTGGTCCCAAACACAAGGCTCCATGCAGTGATTTATCAGAAATTAAAGATAAAAGTAAAATGTATGTATTTAGGTATGCATTTACATGACAACTTTACAACACCTCCTGTGTCATTTTAGTACAACGGGGGAGATTTCAAGAGACTAGAATTACAGCGTTAAATATGTGGATCTCCAGAACCGAGTTGGAGGAGGGGGTGTGAGAAAGAGAGAGGCCTTCAGGACCTTGGGGGTGGGGGTGGGATAGACAGGAGTACTTTAGTTATGGATATGGTATTGGTACTGGAATTATGTACACAGGGAACCACTAGTTGCAGTATTATAATTTACAGTATTTCAATCAATAAAAATTAACAAATAACAAGTAAATTAAACTGTGGCTCTTGACCCACTATTATAAATGTATCTATTTTTGTCACATACTGTACTGTTATCATTGGATATTTTGAAAAATAAAAGTGCAAGATAGTTTCCCTGGAAGGTTTTTTTTAAATTTTAAGTTAAAATACAAAAAATAGAAATAAAAAATTTTAAAAAACAAAAGCATGAATGAATTGCATGCATTACTGAAGTTTTTATTAAAAAAACAAAGTCTAAAACAGCACTTTAAATATTAGTTTTTTCTCTAAAGAGTTATTAATAGAGACTTTACATCATGTTTAAAAATCTGTTTTTCCTTTATACAAATTTTTTTTATCTTTCTAGAGATGCTTGCTAAATCAAATATCTATTTCTGACAAAGATTCTTTAATGATACTATCTTTCCATCCACAAGTGAATTGATATTGATGATTAGTTGATTGGTACTCTTAAAATAACAAAGAACATATTTTTCCCATTAGAGAACACATATTCTTAGTACATTTTATATCTTTCCATAAAAAGGATAAGCACTGTTCATGCAGGCATATAAAATTCCAAAGCCAGTAAAAATTTTCCTTCTGGTTTGTCAGACAAGAATTCAGGTCATATGGATGGGGTCTCAATGTCTACTTTTAGGTTATATCAGTATTCCCCTCTAAAATATGGCTTAATCTTGTGAATAATGCAAAGGAAAAGTTCTCTTTAAAGGACAACTATGCACCAAGACTATTGGTGCAGGATGCCATGGAAGGGGCAAGGGGATAAGACCCATAGCTTTTGTAAAATGGGCCTAAAATTAACTCCAGATTTTTGACTCATGAATGAAAAGTCAGTTTTAATATAAGATGTGTTTTAAGAAGTAAAAATGGCTATTATTCTTAACAAGTTACATATTGAGCATTATTCTTTAAAAATGACTCATAAAATATCTTTTTTAAGTACTTAAAGTCATGAATATGTTTCACTCTTTTACCTCTGCTTGAATGTAATTTTTCATTTTCTAGGAAAGGATACATTTTCTAACTAACCCCGTTAACCTAATTACTCATAAAGAAATACCAAAAGCGTCTGACATAGATACTTTCACAAAGAAATGTATCTGTGCACATGCACAAGAGCATATTTCATTTAGATAATCAAAACTGTAATTTTTATTTAAAAGATTCCTTTAGATCTATGCAAATCCTAGCAATAAAATTTATCAAAAGCACTTAAAGTTTGCAAACAGTAAGATGGCCTTATCTTCATCCTTATTTCTTCATTCACATACTTAAATCCCAAAGTATTAACTATTAAGCTTAAAAGAATAATAGTACTCTGTTTATTTAATGGTATTTGTTTGATCTTAAATAGGGATTGAAATGAAAATGTTTTCAATCCTAAGGGAACCTTTCATCCTACTCAGAATAATTATCTTGTAAGATTAAAATCAGTGAAACATACCTAATTAAGATTTATAATTTAGCATCATTCAGGTATATGATCTAACAGAGTCTGCAATCTTAGCTTCAATTTAAAATAAAGGGAGAAGAAGAGAATAGTAGAGAATAAGATAGCTATTTGGTGCATAACAAAGCATATATTGCCATATAATCACCTAGATTCCTCGCTTAATCCTTTTTAAAGTCAAACATTTAATATGAAAATACAACATACAAAGGATAGGGATAAGGTAGGGAAATAAGGGTCCCAATTTAAATTATATCAGAATTTGTAGATAGGTCATACAATATAGACACGTTTGAAATATGCATTGTGGCTAACTATTAAGATATTTCAAGTTTAATGCAAAAGATTCCTAACCTGTGGGGTGAATTTATAATTAAATAGGACACTGTTGTAATAGTTATTTCCAAGCTTCCTTTCATTAAAGTGCATATCAATTGAGAGAGGACTGTCTTGTTATTACACAGGGCAAAGATTTTTCTTCTTAGAGGGTCTCGTATATAGTACTTCTCTCCACGAAGCCTAACAAGGCATTCAAAATAAGTCCCATTTTTCTCTTCCTCAGAAATATCTTTAAAGCCCCCACCCTCACCCCACTCTCGGATTATATGAAAGAATAGTTACTTTTTCGAGGTCTTTGATATTTCCTTTCCTAGCAGAGTCATCTGATGTGAGAAATATCTTTTGAAAATAAATGGTGCAACTTCAAGTGCACTCAGATCCATTACTTGCTGGACATTCCATCATATCTCAGTTTTGATTTGAAAAAACTGCTTGACTTCAATTTTTAGTTTTAGCTATCTCAATATGAAGTTTGATCTCATTGAGAAGTAGCTTGGGAAGCAATACTGTAAATGTTTTGTCCACCCATCAACAGAGTATGTTCAAGCCCAAGCAAAAGTGGTGTCATACATTGTTACTACATTATTTAGAGGAAGGGGGTTCTTCCAATACAAGTTCAGTAAACAAGTTCAGAACTTGAATATTACATACTGCAAAGTTAAAGTCACCACATAAAAGAGTTACTTTTCCTCTTCACACAGCTGTCACCACCTGTTTATATATACATAATGTCCCCTTTCTGTGTCAAAATAGCAATATTATATAGTTATAACTGATTTTTTTTCTCCTGTTCCCTGGTTATGCTTCACTTCTTAACAGGAAGGATGGTCTATACTTTCAGTGAATTTAAAATTTATATTTAAAGTACTTAATTCACTCATGCCTAGAAACTTTAGGTGGTAGTGCTACTGCATGGCCACAAAGAAACTCCTAGGTTTCAATTACAACTCACACAAAATGCTTTGTATTCATGTCTGGCAAATATACATGCAAGTATGCACCAACATATATACAATTAAAAAATTAGACTCCCTTTTACAATATTTAAAATATTCGAGTAATATATGGGACATGGGCAACAGGCATCAGGCAACACACATTAAAGGCAATTATTTCAGTCACTAGGTCTGATATTGAAAGAAGCATAAGATATACCTGATACTCCATTTTCTCACAGTTGCTCTTATTCAACTGGCATTTGTCTATCTTTAGGCAGAAGCACATGGAATGAATGTCAAATAGTCAATCTTCAAGTGGGAAAGCCAACAATCTCCTCAAATGACTTCCAAAATAAATCTATGTAAGTGGTGAAGGCAGGATTGACTTCTTTGCCCAAAAACATGGATGGTCTATATTTCCCTAACACCACCACTACCGTAAAGACCATGGTTTAACTATCTATAGCAGCTGTTATGCATTTTTAATCATTTTTGGACAAAGTGTTCACATTGTAACTGTGTACTATGTCATAGAAAATATGCAGGTGGTCCTAGGTGAAGGTGACAATGTGTGCTAATGACAATGATGAGTTCAAAGAAGAGCAAAAAGTTTAGTCACAGTTAGAAAATGATGACTTTACAGGCACAAATTTAATTTTTTTCATTTTGAATGTTACTGCTTCCATGAATAATAATACTTCCTTGGAAATCAAAGCATGAATGTAGAGGTCATTCATTCTCAGATGAGTTTACTGTCATATGTCTATGTCATTTAATCAATGGTGAGTTGCTTAAAAAGTATCCAATTGACATAGAAAGTATTAGTTGAGTCAGGATTTTTTTTTTAAGCACAGGAGAAGTAAAAAACGCCAATAATATAAACTAATATATCCATAAGTGGAATAGAATAAATATATAAATTACAAGCTGAAACCAAAACATATAGAAAAGCAAATGAGTGAAGCTGTACTTATTCAGCATTAAGCTATTGAAAGAAAACACATTAGAGGTATTTTACTTTATTATTCTTCAGTAGAAAAGTCCTTTTTCTAAGTTTTATGTCACTAAACTTTTCATAAGAGCTGCTCACCACATTAAACTGAGGATAAAATCCTAGCCAAAAAAAAAAATCAAAGTTCTAATAGTATTTAAAAAAAAAAACCACTTCATAAAAAAAAAAAAGTTTTCCCAACACAAAAGTGTAAATACTTGAACTGCTTTGCCAGGCCAAAAAAAAAGAAAAAGAAAAGTTTCACCTTGGGCTTTCATATAACAAATCATACATTCTACTTGCAAGTTGTATCAATTTCAAAAATGATTGGAAGCAGTGACACTATAAATGCTTTGTGAAAGTCATGGCAGCTCAAATATAAGCAAAGATCCATTTATACATATATTTAACATAAATACATCTGAATTGATAGAGTCTCCTTTGAATTTATTGCTTCAAATATACCTCCAAACAGACTACTATATGCAATGCTAAGCAAAGTGTCAATATTCAAATAAGACAAGAAGCAGCTCTGTTGCATAAAATATGTAAATATTATTAACAGAAAGCAGCATTTAATAGCACATGTCTAGATGGCTTCTGATCTCCTATCTCTTCTGCTGCCTCGCCTCCGTCTCAGCTAAAACTCCTCAACAGGTACCGCACACATGTGCAGAGCGGAGGCCGAGCTCCTAAGTAGGCATCTGTGGCGTTGCCCGAAGGAAACAACATACCCACCTGCTTTTGATTTGCTTCAAACTTAACAACACAACTGATTTTACCCCTTATTTCTACTATCTGCATTTCTGGGATGAAGCATCCCCAAGGTACAACTGTCATTTAAATATAACATTAGAATATCGAAAGGATTAATATTCAGTGATCATGTAAAAGTAGTTACGCTTAAAATTTCTACCAAAAGTCAAAGTTTAAAGCTAACAAGAAAAATTCAAGTTTAGGAAAAAAGAAAGATTCTGTGTTTTTAGTAAAGCACTTGTTAAAACAGACATTTGTCTGCAATTTAAAAAAAAAAAAAAACTTTCCTTTTCAAAAGACTAAAACAAATGCTATAATTTGTGTGTGTGGATTTCAAGCTGGAAAAATTGTCATACTTGCAACTAAGTGACCTAGTAGGACACACCAAATAATTTTTAAATCCAATTGATTTTATAAAACATTAGCTCATATATCCCCAAAGAAAAAGATAATTGAATCAAGTTTTTCTTTTAATTGAGGAGAAATCTCCATTGTTTTCTGTCATTTGTTTATTCTGGCTTCTCAGTGACTTAAGGATAAAAATCAGATATGTTGATTAATCAAGTTTTTCTATCAGTAACATAGATCAGTATTTCACACATATATATCGGCTAAACAATTTCTCCCCAAAATTTATAAATCAATGTAAGTTCTCAATAATTAAATTCATTGACTCTACAACAATAAACGTGGTTCTTTATAAAAGCAGTATGTAAAATTTGTACATAAGAATATATTGATTGAAGGCAAAACAGCAAACATTTGTATCAAGCCAAGGTTCTAAAGACAAACTAGAAAGAACAAAACATAAAAGGCTGCAATTGTTTCAAATACACCTAGCAATTCTGCTGATTTGGGGCCATTAAAACTGATTACTTAATTAGGCAATCATTCAAGGCATCCAAACCTCAGAGACAAATACAGGGAGTCATTAGCAAAGCCATCTTCACCTTGAGCAGAAAATTATTAAAAAATGTTGCAGACACATAAACTTTCAGGATCAGTTCCTATGCATAAACTAAGCAAAATATAAGTTCCAAAAAGGTGGCAATACAGAGTTCAGGACAAAAGGTATTTATCTATAATCATATTGTTCACTTATCTTTTCAGATGGCTCATTTTCAAATTACCTAAAAATGTCAAGCTAAAATACAACATGTCGCTATAGGTTCTTCCAAGTACTACTTTCCCCCCCTCCTCTTTGGTCCTAGCTTTGTACTATGTGAAAGTAAAAGATAAAAATTCTGCTCTCTTGTACATCTGTAAGAATACCACCTGCAAACAGGTTTTCAAAGTTTCTGCCTTCCGTGAGCAGAAAAAAAAAATCCTTTTTATTGAGAGAAAATATTAGAACCCCAGTTGCAAGAGTTTTTAACACGACCGAGAAAAAAAACCTCCAGTTTTTATTTATATCAGTGAAAATTTTAAGAATTTCACTGATCACTAGTCAAGAGAAAAATAAATCCCTTTTAAAAATAAAAAGATGGTTCTGAAATATGTCTGAAGAAGCCCTATAAATTGCCTTTTTAAGAGAAAAGAAAAGCAAGTCAACTCACACATGCAGCTCCAAACAGAAGTCTTCCCCTCTTCCAGGAAAACAACAATGAGACTTTATTACCCTGCTATGATTCTTTCATTTCAGACATGATTAATTAACAAGTATTACACTTCCCAAAACTCCCACCACACTCTTTGTGGTCTATCAGCCTAGTTGTTGATGGACTCATATGAAACAGTGGTGAACAGCAGTAAAAGATAAGTATCCAAAACCTCACCTCTCTTTCAAATAAGGAACTCTCTCATATATTCTCTTCCCTAAATAAAGCAAGATGCTTTGAACTACTTCACACACACACCACACACACACACACACTCTCTCTCTCTCTCTCTCTCTGTCTCTCTCTGTGTGTGTATTCTAAACACCACTGAAAATTTGAATAATAAATGTAACATATTCAAAAAAATGTATGACACGGTTTTTCTATTACCTACCTAAATGTATAAGCCTAAATTCTGAGACTTGTAAGCTCTTATATTTTATATGTGTAACCATCTACTCGAACAATTAATAAACAATAGACAATGTAAGCTTGTTTTGAGAAATGTTCTCTAAGAAAAAATATTTTTCCACAAGTAAAAACTAATATGTTACAAATTTACTGAAGACAGGAAACAAAAGTAAATGAGTAAAAGAGCAAGAAGGGAAGAGGATAACTCTAAAATGTGAATGAATGAAAACTCTGATTTTCTACAGATTGTTCTAAAACAGTCTTTCAAGATAATTATCCCTTTAAAAAATCTATTTTCAAAATGTCCCATGAAAACCAATAAGCTAGTCTTAATTGAAATTCTAGAAATAAAAATTTAACGTCATCAATTTATAAAGGTTGGAGTTTCCCCTTGAACCTTTCAACTGGTATGCACCCCCCTTGCCCCCCCAAAAAAAACTTCACACATAGTACAATACTAATAAATAGATGTTGCTGGTTTTAGGAACATTAAGTTTAATCTATTCTGGTCAAAATAGCCTTGCTTTTTTTCTGTTATATTAAATTTAGGATCAAAAACATCAAAGCAGCTTCTACCTCGGACCTAACTTTTAGAGGATCAATGTGACAAGGCAGTCCCTGATAGATGTTTCTCTTGATAAACGACTTGTTCAAAAGAGACATTGTAGCTTTCATTTCCTGACCACAACACACTTTTAATTTGCAACAGCAGAGCTGCCAGAATGTGAGCACTTGCCCACTTTCTAGCCTTTTAGGTTTGTAGCTCTGGTTCTTTTAGGCCCCATATCTGAGGTAAACAAAATATAAAAATAATCAGAGTAACAGAATCACTAAATAGCCACTGATGCCACTTTATACATATATACAATCGTCTAATATATCTATGTCTCTCTCTCTCTCTATATATATAAGGAGAGGCATATATATGTATATATATATATATACATATAAAATACACTTTTCTCCCCAGAATTTTAGCGTATTTTAACAAGGCTTCTGGGTGCACACCCTTCACACATCATGCATTTAAACACAGGGAAATAAATTATGTGACTATTATTTAATAGTAAGTAGAGACTGGGGTGGGTGCAATTTACACACTTAAATCTGCTGTTAAATGTCATGAATTAAATGACTTACTATCCCACCGTTTTTTTTAAAAACATATTATCGCAATGATTATTATTACTACTATCCAGAAATCACATTTAACTATCAATACGGTGAACAGTCAAACCCTCCAATTTGTGCTCTCAGCACATTGTCCAAGCTCCGATTTAAAATTTATAAATGTAATATCCTCCTCATCACAGGCAGCAGCCCAATCTGCTCTGAATATATATTACAGCTTTAACATCACAGAGGGAAATCGCCCATCTGGCAATCCCATTCGCTCCAACAGCTCCGGGGGAAAAAAAGCTGTGCTCTCTCCTCCTTAAAACATTTCTCAGGGCAAATTATGTGCATCTAAAATAAACAGTCTTCTTATTGATCGCTTCAAAGTCAACAAGTTCCAAATGCAAAATTCAATCAAATCCTTGGTATCGTATAATAGTGGGGTGTGTTTAGCTCAATAGTCACCAGAGTCCAACCAGAAGTATCTGTAGCGCAAAGGCTCCAGTCCCTTTCCTTGTATTCACATTTGTGTTATGAGAGAGCAGTCACCATGGCCACATTACAGACCCCTGGCAGCTTTGCCCCCTTGCTATTTCTTTCTTTCGTATTCCCCCTTTCTATCTCCACCTTTTAAGGAATGCATAGTGGTGAAGTAAATGTAGCCCCCCCTCCCCGAAAACAAAACAGAACAAAACAAAAAAAAAAAACAGTTTAAAATGGACATGTTCTTTGGTTATGCAAAATAGTTTTAACATCTTTGTTGTTGTTCCCTCTTAGTGTTAATTGAATACCACAAAGTGTACACAGGGCATAGTCACAAGAGCTATTGAAAACCTCTCTCACTCCATTTATCTGACGTTTTTTTTATAAAAAAAAAAGGAAGCAATTTAGAACAAAGTCAATTTCAGGGCCTGATTATTTAATTCTATCATAGGTTAAAAGTAAAAAGCGCTCACAGTTAGACATGTAAATGGCAAAGAAAAAGATTAACTACCACAGCTCCATTAAAAGCTTAAATAATCAAAATATATTTTCGTATTTTCATGTAAAAGATATACCTTCACTCACCCAAAAAAAACACACTCAGAAGAACTGATTACTCCATAAAGTGCAATCATCTAGCGAGCAGACAGTCAAACTGCATTAGTAGATTGAGGGGAAAAAAAATCATCCAGTTCTGTGTGTACATAAATATACATATATATGTACATATATATATACTTTCATTAGTAAGCAGTCTTTCCCCACATCCCATCCTCTCCACTCTCCACCCCACCCCCTCCCCCCAAAAGCCCCACACTGAGTTTAACTAATTTACATACCATTTGACTTCAGCGGTTATATAGTGCATTGCTAGTAACATGCAACTTTGGAATTACAACTAAAACTAATAAAAGTGTACCCCAGGATTCTATTAATCAAAATCAAAATATACAAACAAGTAATAGCAAAAGCAAATAAGCATACTGATGGATTAATTGTACACTAGAAAAAGAAGAAAAAAGAAATTACATATCATGTACACTTTCCCAGGCAGAATCTTCAATGGTTTTATCATGCTACTTAATTTCTCTTTGCTACTTAGATGCAAAGGAAGTAAATTCCAAAATTGACATACCATAAACACTGGTGCTACTGATCATTTCTTGCTGGCAGCACAAAAAGCTGAATTGGATTTCTCACAAGCAGGAATTCCAAAGGTTGCTTTTCATTAAAGCCACTTTTCCTCTCAGCTATCAAATGTCACTGCCTTGAAACGTGGGCCCTTTCGTCAGGTATTCATTTAACCTACATGCATATAATTAAGGGGGAAAGCAACATCAACAAAAAGGGGATCTCAGATCACAGGAGAAGAAAGAAAGGAAAAAAAGCACATGACCAGGAATACAAGTCCATGTCAATTTCACTCACTCCCATTGAAACTAACAAGAGCTCCGGGGAGGACGGTAATAGGATCAGTGGATTGTATATACCATTAAATTATACATCTTTCTCTCCCGTTCCTTGCCAACAATACGCCCACCACGCTGTACCCCCTCCAAGATGATGTGCTTACATTTTTCTGCAACCGATCTTCTGACATTTTCACGTTATCCCAGCCACGAGACTGTAATTTAACCTCAACTTTCTGTGTGTGCAAGATTCTTATTTACACTTCTTATTTACTTAGAAGTTAGTTTCCGAAGAAAGTCTAGCCCCACCCTACGGCTCCGCTTTCTTATTTTTTTCTTTTCTCTTTTTGAAGTGAAAAAGATAGTAATAACTAAATCCAATCTAGCGGGAAAGGAGATTTTTGCAATCGCGAACTCTTAATCCGATACTATTGTTACAATGATTAGGCAGCAAAAATATGCATTATAATGTTTCAGGCATACTTTCTACCGAGAAATTGGACAGCAGGTTGGCGTATAGCACAGAAGCGAGTGGAAATTAAACTGAATGTTTGCGGCGCGACTCGAAGATCTCTTCCTTGTTATTATTATTCTCATTATTACAGGTCTTGGACTTATTTATAGTCTCCCAAAATAAAACAAGCAAACACAAAAACAAATTTAAACAGATGGTAGGAAACTACGAAGCTCCCCTTACCTGGACGCGCCGAGCGAAAACCCGATAGGTTAGCGTAGCATCGATCCGCTGTGTTTGCTGATGAATGGAAGCTAGGGTTAAGTGAAGGTGCCTATGATTTGAAATCATTCCAAGTTTTTGAAGGGAAGACGGACTGCAGCCTCTGCCATGTTGGAATTTCAAACCCAAAACAGCTGCTTGGAAGGAGCCAGCATGCCAGAGGCTGGGCGCAGGCGCAGAGCGCCGCCGAGCCAAATTCAAATCACTTTCACACTAAGAGCCAAAGATCAGTTTTCAAAGGCGAGAGGGAGAAAAGAGACCGGGGCTGCCGAGAGGGAGAGGAGACGGGAGGCAGTGGCGAGAGGCGGGCAGTGGCGAGAGACGGGCAGCGGGAGGACCGGGAGGGAGAGGGAGAGGCGCACGGAGCCCGCGGAGCTGGAGGGGGAGAAAAGGAGGCGGGAGGCGAGCGGGCGAGCGAGCGAGAGACGCGCCAGAGATTCATGGGCAGGGAGGGCTCAATGGCCGCGCGGCGCTGGCCGGCCGGCCGCTCGGGTCATGTTACACGGCCGGGGCCGCGGCGGCCGCCCAGCCTCCGCGACGCGCGCGCGCGGCCCGGAGGGGGCCCCGGGGTCATGATTACGCGCGCGGGGACCGGGCGCTCTCCCGGCCCCGCACTCTGGCCGGGGAGCGGGGGGCTCCGGGGGAAAGGGGCCTTGCTGGCCCACGCGTGTCCAGCCCGCCCCGGCGCTCCCGGGCCCACCTGGGAGGGAGCGCGACGACGGAGCCGCGCCGGCCCGCGAGCCCCTCTCGACAGCTGTGGCCCGTCCGCCCTTCTCCAACACCCCCCGCGCCCACCCACCCCCAGGACCGCCGCGCACTGGACGAGATCTGGCCCCAGGAACCCGGGACCTCGAGCCGCGCGCTCCCCTGGGCCCCTTCCCAGCCCCCCAGAAGAAGCCAGAAAAATAATAACAAATGACTTTTATCTGCCAAGAAGCAACTTCGGGGAGGGGTGGGGGAGGTAAACCCGAATTTACCCAGTTCTCCTTCTAGTGCATAAATAAAAGCCTAAGAGTCTATAGGTGTGCGGTTCCTTCCAATGCTCCTCGGCTCCCCTCCCTACCTCCCCCAGGCGGCTCTGCCAGGGCAAAGCAGCGCCTGGGGGCCCCCCGGTGCTGGCTGCTGGTGCGCCCGCTTCGACGTTAGGCTTCTGTTTTCCCAACCCCCTTCTGGAGAGCAATCTGGGGACCCAGGAGTGGGAAGAGACTAGGGGCTTTGTGGTCCTGGGAGCTGAGGAAGAATGAAATGTGCAGTTGAGTGTGTTGCTCGCATCCCAGGGAGCAAAGCAGTGCTGATTGTCTGTTGCTGAGATAGCCTTTTGTTCGGAACATAAGGTTTAAGAAACACACACACGTTTTCTGGGGTCTCTTGTTAGATGTAAATGTGCTGCATCCAGACGCTTACTATGCAGTGTAAGCTCAGTTGGTTTACTAATCACCCCTCCCCACCCCACCCCCCCAAACAACCAGGATCATTTGAATGGGAACCTCATTCAGACTTCTAGGCTGCTGAGTATTGCCCTCAACCTATTTCATTCTAGACTAGCCAACCATCCAACTGAGATAATAAAGCAAACAATAACATTTGATCATGATGTCGACGAGATAATATGCTCCTGCAAAGTTCTTTAGGAATTGTAATGAGAAAGAGAGTGAGTGGGGTAATAATTTCCCTTCCTTTTCATTAAATACGATTTTAATAGATAAATGGCAAGTTTATACTTTGGCCTGGTAGACATCCAATCCTTTATGTTTCAATTGCTCTAAGAATGGTAGGGACACCTGATATATTTGACCAGGACCTCTTCAAGCTGAAAATGTTACCTTTGAAGGTTGAAACCGAGAACATGCTTGTTTAGGGCTGACTCTTCCCATAAAAGTGTTCATGTTTTCAACCCTGTTTCTCTGCTCTGGATTTAGTAGACTAAGTTTCAACCCTCCAAATGAGGGGTCCCAGTTTTTCAAATATGCCAAGCACATACTTTGAAAATATTTTTGTTCTCCTTTTGTGATTTTCTCACCTCCGAAGGGGATAGTTGGGCAAATGCTTTGAGACAACAGACTGAAAAGGGTATATTATTTTATTTAAATCTAGGTAGATAACAGAATTTAAAAAACAAACAAAAAAATAGTGATTTAAGATCTTGCCAAATATTCCGAAGGAATGAGGTTTCTTTTCCGAATGGATTTGGCCTTTCTGTGTCTTTTTTTTTTTCAAGTCAGCCTTCAAAATGTAACGAAACTTTGAGAACCCTGCAACCCCTTCAGTTATATTTCACACCATAGCTTTGAAAATGATTTATGAAAAATTTCCCATTGGACTTCACCACAAGTAAAAAAGTGCACGAAAATACCTATGGATCACTGGTGGAGTGAATGCAGATTAATTAAAATAACAAAAACAGTGAAGAACTCTTAATTGCAGTTTTTGCCCAATTGGAAATTGACTGTTAGATTGTTTGAAGTCCTTTAAATTCCTACTACTGAATATAGTTTCTCACAATACTGAATAATTATATATATATCTTTCTCTTTATATATATGTATATATTTATATTTATAATTAAATTACTACCAAGTTAAAAATATACTTTGATAATCACCTTAACCCAATTTCTTTTTCAGTGAATAAAACAAAGGAAAGGAAAAAAGCCCTATTTTTTAAAGGAGGGAAAGAAAAGTGTAGTTAATAAAAGTTAATGGATGAGTACTAATTTTTCCATTTTCTTACATATCCATTTGTGAAGCACACTTTATTAAATCCTTCGTTATACAAATGAATATAATAACTTTGGAGTTTAAAATGAAAAGAAAGCCATTCAAAAGAACACTTACGTGTATTCACAGGATTTAAAACCATCTAAAATTGTATATATCTTAGGAGGGAAAGGCTCAACTAGTAGAATACATATTATGAGATTTCCATGACTAATAAACAGTGTAGTATGTCATTCCACTATTTCTAGCTTTATTGGAAAAGTCTGCCTTTTTTTCAATTACTTGAAAATGAAAACAAAACTTTGTTTCATTTAAAAAATTCTTTGTAATAGAAGCCAATGTTTATTATTTTGTTTGTTTTAATAAAACTCAACTGAGGTAAAGTGCTTAAACAGCATTTTAAATAACTATTGTGTCTGCATCTACAAAAATAGTTTTCTTAGGAAATGTTTCTGTGTATAACTGTATTCTATATCTATATCATGCAATTGTGAAGTTTCTCCATTGATACCATGAGAATAAGAAATTGAGACTTTACAGAAAGGTGATTGGCTACTCAGTGAAACCATTCATTCAGAGAAAATTTGATTGGACTAATTTTTCCCACCACATTAATCACATTGATTCTTTCTTCCTTTTTATCTTGTTCTTTCATTCTAATGTAGAGAGGACAAATATAATGAAGTGTAACATACAATATATTCTATTAATGTTTTTCTTTAATAAAATCAAGAGAAAAATAAACATAACTTTATTTCCATTACAATGTATGTGTATATTTCTCTCAAGCTAAAGTAATAGGGAAAAAGTCTATTACTATCTCCTGCTCTTGTTTTTTAAAGACATATATAAGCAACAACAACAAAATCTATGTAAAGTATAAGGAAAAAACCCAAGAAAATATTTAATGTTGTTTTTTTCAAGGATCATATACCTTTTTTTGAAAAGGACTAAGGCTAATTTGACCATGTCAAACACAGAGATGTGCATTACCTGTGGGATTGGAGAAGAAAAGAAAGAGGTGAGGAGATTAAAGATGATCATAAAAAAGCAAAGATACAGACACTTTAAGGCAAAGACCAAACTATATGTTCTTTTTTCCTAAAGTGCTAAGAAATTAATTTATTTTAATTTTCAAATACTGTCTTTTACTTTTAAACTCAATTATTAACTATATTTATAAAACATGAATTATATATTTGTCTAAAATATTGTGTTTCAGAAATCATTTCAAGTCTGCTGATGAGACTAAGGCATTTCTTGTTTATATTTCTCACAAATTCTAAAGTAGGTCTTAAGATAATTACTGGTAAAATATGTTTTAATGTTTCCCTTAAAGTCACAGTTTCTTTCAACTAAGACTACTGAGAAATCCTTATAACCAATCTTATCCACCCCTCCCAAAGAAAATGAGTGAAGTCTTTGACCTCATTTTAGTAAAATTACTCAATTTGTTAGAATTACACTTGAATACAGGTACTGTCAAATGGTATTAGAGTAGTCCATATATCTCTTCTGTGATCTAGCCTTACACTAGAGAAACAACTGGAAAATACTGAGACAGGTTTACTTGAGATGTTTTCTTGATTGTGCAAAAACTTTTTCTCCTATTAACCTGAATTGTGCTCTCTCATTCACTCTTTAAATAATGACAGTATTCATATATTTGCTGCAACCTCTACCTGACTTTGCATGATACTCAATTTCATTTAGAAAGTCCACACTGAACATTCAAGTGGCTAAAATTATTGTGCTAAAATATGTAAAAGATTTAACAACTTAAGGATAAGGCCAGATAAGCATAGTTAAAAGTGTATTTTTGTGAGTCATATAGGAGTTCTGTGCAGATGAAATGACTTTCAGAAAGGAGAGAGCAGTTTTTCTGATTTCTGTAGTCCGGTGTCTTTATGCTCCAATATACCAAATTGATTGTAGTTTGCATATGCTGGATGATTTGTCTTCTGTGTGCTCTGCTTTTCATTTTACTTTCTGGTTTCCCTCCCTGTCAGGGGGCTAGATTCCTTAGGACTCTTAGCACTTATTTCTTCCAAGAAGGCTTCCCAACCTCCAGGTAACATTTCAGTGTTTTTCCTCTAGATCATGGGACTAACCTCTCTCTATTTTGCACTTCTGCATAATTTAAAAAGCATCTCTGTTAAGTGTTTGACTCTTCGCTTAGATTACAAGTTATTTGAGGGCAGGTAACCACTGAAACATGTATTTCATTTTTTATTTCCTCCAAAACTTAAAATGGTTTTAATTCTAAATAAATGTTTATTTGTAGAAATTAATAAAAGGTGGACATGTTTAAAAACATTAGAGACAAGGAAAATTATGAGACACTTGTAGGAAATGGCTCATAATGTAGTTTAGGTGAGAATTTTGTTGTTGTTATTGTTGTTTTCTGCTACAACTAGCTGTGCTCAGGATTTTCTCTTGGCTCTGTGATCAGGGATCACTCCTCACAGGATTCTAGGGATTATATGGGGTGGCCAAACTGGGCCAGTTTGTCCAAGACAAGAGGTTATTCATATAGTCCTTGGAAAAGAGATATGTTTTTCGACAGGTAGGAAGCAGGGAGGTCTGAAAGTTTTTTAAGCAAAAGATTTATGTGGTTCGAGCCCTGCTTTAACAAAATATAGCTAATAGAACTGGAAATGGGTAGGCTAGCTGGAAAGTTATTGCGGTGGTCTATCATTTTTGGAACTGTTAAACTGCCAATCCCTCTTGTAGGGTTAGCTGATATGCTCCCTTGCTTTTTTTATAGATGGTCTATTTGTATTGATTGCTCAATACTGCACGTTCAATTTGTAATATTACAAAATGTCAGTGTGTTTAAAGGCATTCATTTAATGTCAGAGATATAAAGAGGGACAATACATTGGAATTGAATTTTTCTCCCTTCAATGTGAACACAGTCTTTCTTCTCATTATATCACCTTGCTCTCCCCACCACCAGTACCACTTTACATTTAGTCCCACTCAGACCGTGCTTTTAGCTTAGCAGGTATTTCATTTTCAAGAAAAGTAATGCCTGAAGATAAGAGAAGTTCCTCCCTGGAGTATTTTTAAGCAAGCAAAATAAGCAAAGTGAATTTGGCTTTTATATACTGAATAAAAATATAGATGCACATTTCCTTCATTTAAAGTATATTAAAGTTTCCTAAACAGGATTTTTAATTCATTTAAACGGCATTAGGTTAGGTGGGCTGTTGGTGCTTTGAATTAATGTGCAAGCTGTTAATCTCTATAGACCTGGATTTAAAATTAGACAAAGCAATAATTAGTTTGGCACCATCATTTCACTACCCAGAGGGTAATAATGTAGGTCATAAAATACTACAGCCTGGCACAAGTTTTTTGTACAAAACAAGGATCTAGTATTAGGTGGTGTGAAAAAAAATTGTCACTGGAAAATACAATGTCTTAGCTTTTGATGTGTGTCCCAGTATTTCTAAAAAGGGCTAAATTCAGAAATTCTTATCAGGTTTTACTGTTTACGGTGAGCGATTTCCTTCTAGAAAATATAAAGAAGTCTTCATATACTCTTCGTGTAGTAGCTGGCATTTTTATTTAATATTTTTACACAATATTTTTTGATTTAGGCACACAGAATTAAGACATTAATATTTTGTATGCCTTTATTTTCCTGGTGTTATTTACCTTACTTGTTTGCTAGTTTGTGAAATTATAGAAATAATTTTGCAAAATTGTTTAAAATATAACAGTGTTGCGTCTAAGGAAGTGCTTACCATACATACCTTGATTTGTTTTCATGGCAAATGACTACTGGCAATATCAATAATTCAGGAACAGAAACAATGAAAATACTGAAAGAATTGCATTTGGATTCTTCTTCCTGTCAATCATTTTTTCCAGATTCCTATTTGAACTTCCTGAAAATAAGAACATCAGATCTAGCTTTAAGTATGAGTAATAGTTTTCTGTTTTCTTAGACTATTCACCCTAACTGAGTTTTCAAAGCACAGGTTTTTCTAGGTGGCTTAATATTTCAAGCTATAGAAATATTGCATTGAAAATGTATTTTATAGAATATACATGTTTAGATGTTCTGTTTTACAAAGCACCTGCATGTATCTATAGAGAGTGTTCAATGTATTAGATGAGTACATTCACAAATCATTTAAGTTGAGCTTCTCAAGTGATGTGAGCTACTGATACAAACTTGCTAATGATAATTATAGAACTGATGCTGATTTAGTCATTTCAAAAAAGCCACGGAGGCATAATTAGTGTCTGAATGGCCTCAATATTGCATTATTAGGAGGCTAGGGTGAAACTTGAAATGAGAACATCAAGGCTGATAGCAGAAAAGAAAACATGAAATACATACATAATTCATTCTGAGATATTATAAAGGTTTATATCCAGAAACAATAATTTGCAGAAAGCATCTCATGCACTGGAACCAACTGCAATCATTTGGTCAACCTGTTAAAGATCAAATAGTATATTCTTAGCTATTCTCAGTGGTGTCTTTGTAATAAAGTAGCAGCAAACAGACACTGTTTGCTTCTGGTCACTTTTAAAGAATGTTCAGTTTATCAGTAGGGACTTTAATCTCAACCTTAATAGAGTACAAAAGCAGCCTTGTTCCTGTGTTTCTCTCCTTAAGGCCACAAGCCATGTGCTTTTTTTTTTTTTTAATTCAGAAGTAGAAAAATAAAATAGTCTTTCTGAGAGGACCAAGTACTATATTTTTTCCTGGAGAGTGATTTTCCTCACTTTCCTGTTTTGACATCTCTTTCTCTGTATCTTCCTCTGTCTCTGACTCTGTCTCTGTCTCTCTCTCTCTCTCTCTACCCCCCCACCGCCATTCTCTCCTTCTCACTCCCTCCCCCTCTCTTTTTGCTGATACATGAATGCTCCACCACACTGCAAGTCATCACCCCAGTGAAGACATGTAGAATATCTATGAAGTTTTCTTTGACTTGGACCCCTGCCAGGCCAACCATTATCAAGTGACCTGGTGTGCTGGTTGACTAGAGTACTATGACTCAAAAGTCCCCCTTTTGGACACTCTATTAGGGGGCGAGTGATAAGAGGAGTGACTCCCAGAGCGTCTGAGGAATAGAAATAGGCTGCAATTTTAGTCATTCTTTCTTGTTCAATGTATTTCTCATTAATAGAGAGACGCAGGATATTAGTCAAAGGCATTTTTACGTAGACTCTGTCTGCTATCCTTAATGCCTGCTTCCAAGATGGTTGTCTCTGTAATTATTATAGTTTCAAAAAATGATAGGTTTGGGTTTATTCCAGAAAAGAAACTGGACTGTAATAATCAGTAACATAACCTATTCATTTGCTTTGCATGAATACATATAAATATTATACTTCATTTTCTAATGAGGTGTCATATTCAAAGAACAATCAGATTTTTTCCTACCTGAATGAAAAGAGGGAAAGGTGAATGGTAGGGAACCAGAATGGTACTTATAGAAGAGCAAAAATAGCAAATTCTTGGATCCAGGTGGGGAGATTATGTAAATAAATATGTTGTGGGAGACCAGACTTACTCTCACCTCCCAGGTACCACAATCAATTAACTTAATAAAAATAAATATTTGTTTAGTAAAGATTCCACTCTCCCACAAGAGTTGATAAACATGTAATACTGTAAAGCAAAGGATTTCCATCCCTTAGACAGATAGGTCAAAGGGGTAATGTGCATGCTTTGCATGTGAAAAGCCTCAAGCCTCGTGTCTGGCCCTCTGCATGGCCAGGAGCCACCCTGGAGGACTGAGCAAGGAAAATTCATGAGCACTAATAGGTATGGTAGAAAAAAAAAAGAAAGAGAAAATCCTTGGTAAATTCACTTTATTTGTAGTCATGTAATACTGTTAAGGGAATACTAGAAGGCTGTTTTGTTGCCATTGTTGGTTTTATTTCACACACACACACACACACACACACACACACACACACACACACACACACACACATACACACTTCCTGACCATGATTACCAAGACCTTATGGCGTTTGTTCCTGTTCTGTTTCATTTTCCTATGAAAGGAAAGGATCCCAATATCAGGCAGAGAAGGGAAAACAAGGCTCATGCCCTGATCTAAGGAAAGAGAAGAACAGAAGAATACACCTCAAGATGAGGGATGGAGAAAAATGTCATTAAGACAACAAATATTTATTTTCTGTAAAAAACAAAAAGTTGGTGGTATAATTCCACAGCCTTAGATCAGGCAGAGACAGCCTCAGGTAGGGCCCTTCTCTTGAGTGTTTTAAAAAGGGAAATGGCAGCTTCTCTTCTGGTGGTCTGGAGTTTTGCTATCCTATTTTCATACTGATAAATATAGAGGTTACATACACAAATCTCACAAAGCATGCTTTTGTTTGCAAATAAAAGAACTAAAAGTTGCTTAAATGCTAAAAATTTTATTATCTTTCAATAGAAATTTGAAGTAGGACAGTTCCTGGATTTCCATTGTACTTTCTTGAATTTTTAGTGATATTTCCTCCCATTTCTTGAATATTTAGTGATGTTTCCTCCCATTCTTAAATATTTAGTGATATTTCCTCTCATTTCCTCCCATTATTAGAGTTTCAGATATCACTAGAGACTAGACTGCATTCAGTGAAGGAAGAGGAGTATTGTTCTACATATCACATTCCATTTCTAGGGGAACGCTTTGCCAGAAACCCACACGGGATTTACTCTTACCATTATTGAGTCTCATTTCTGTGTTTAAATCATGATGTCCAACCAGTGAGACCGTTGGGACCAGCTCTGATCAATCATAAATCAGTTTCTGTGCTGAGGAAGGGGTAACCTATTAATAAACTCACAATAAATTTGAAGTTCTATCAAGAAGGAACAGAGGTGTTGGTGATGGAAAAGTTTGTGTAATGACTTTGTACAATACCAAGAACCCCATTTTTATAATGGTCATTGGGACTGGTGTCCCCTGGAGTTGCTGTAAGGAACCAAAGAATTATTAGTACATTACAACATGTATGTGATATCAAATAAACTCTGTTTTAATTGCCATTCATTGTAGAAAACCCTATGCAATATGATATGAATTAGGTCTTTATGATCCAATTAATGTTTTTAAGAACTTGATTTTCCCAAGTTTACACAGCTTATACCACAAGTAAAGGGGCATTGTTTCAAAGTCATCAGGAACCTGGAATGTAGAAGCTAGTAGCCTCAATACTAATGAAAATATTTAAATGTTTTCCAGCATAAGTAAATCAAAGAGGTACTAATTTACTAGACAAAATGGTAAAATGAATAAAAATATTCAGTTATCAATTTTCTCTAAGCATTTTAAGTAATGAAATGTCTGATCTGGCACATGATAGACACTCAATAATACCTCTCTAATGGTTGAACAAATTAGTGGAATCGATTCCATCTAGAAAGGAAACAATAGAAGAATTAAAGTTAATAGCCTCCCCTTCTCTTCATTGCTATTGTTGCAATCAACAAACAGAACATTTACTTGGTTGTGTCCATGCACACTTGGCTGTGGAATTGTTCAGTTACACTCCAGTTGAGTTGATTGCACACACATGTGGATGCCGGAGATCACATAGCTGTAGTGTGGTGCTCTTTTGCTTTTAATGCTCCCTAGGGCTTGCTGTGGGATTTTCTTGCCTGTTAGTTGTGACATTGCACACTTTAGTTGCCTTACACTTGCTCACCGGACACAGTGTGCCTGAGATCTTATATATTACTGAGGTTCTAGGCATCTCAAACAACTGAGCCACTGAATTTTAGTGTGTGACTCTGCATCGTTGGCAGCAAGGATCAAATCCTTATACTTGCAAAACAAGTGCCTTTTGCCACAAGGCTAGTCCTTGCTACAAAGGAAGTAAAATTAAGTTTAATTTTGTTTTTCCTGATAGTACAACTGAGTACGTTGGCAATTGGAGAAAATATTAAAAGTAATACAGAAAAGATTTAGAATAAATAGTTACACCTAAAAAGAAGTGAAACATTAAGTTATGAAAAAATTAGGTCAAAGAATCTGGGAAATTTGAAAAATAACTCTTACCCATGAAGACTTGTAAAATACCAGATCACTGCTTTAAAAGTGGGGGAAAAAAAACAGCTTATACTATTAATGCTTTTACATGAGACCATTGCCAATATTCACTGTTCAGAAAGAGGAGAAGAAAGCATGGGTGGAGTAAACACTGAAAAAAAAATGTGTGAAAGCACTGTGTCAACTTGTGAAATACACAAATATTATTTTAAAATTTTATTTGGGGGGGGGGTGCGGCTAGAGCAATAGCACAGGGGGTAGGGCGTTTGCCTGGCACGCAGCCAACCCAGGTTCGACTCCTTCGCCCCTCTCGGAGAGCCTGACAAGCTACCGAGAGTATTTCGACCACACGGCAGAACTTGACAAGCTCTTCCTGGCTTATTCAATATGCCAAAAACAGTAACAACAAGTCTCACAATGGATACATTACTGGTTCCCGCTTTAGCAAATCAATGAGCAACAGGATGACAGTGACAGTGACAGAATTGGGGGGGAGGGGGGCTCATATTTGATGGTGCTAGGGTCTTAATTCTGGCTTTACACTCAGAAACCACTGCTAGTAGTGTTCAGGGGACCATATTTGGTACTAGGGACTGAACTCAGGTTGATTGTGTGCAAAGCAATTGCCCTACTTACTATTCTCTCTCTGGCTCCTATAAATTATACTTTTTAATGCTAACCTGTTGAGTATCATGCTCATCTCAGACATGAAAATGAAGGCCTTATGTTTTCTTGCTGCCATAGAGATAGTAACTTTCTCTCCTTCCTTTTTCTGGTTTTCCCTACAATGTTTATTTATTTTTTTATATTTTCATAATTTAAAATGCCTCATGTCTACTTGTGTGGTATTAACATTGCACAATATTGGTGTTGGCTTGTGGGGTCTTATTAGATATGTGCCTAAGATCTACAAAATATAAATACACAATCTAGTCAACAAACAACACTAGAACTTTTCCTAAAATTTACATAATAAACTTTAATTCAGTTTTCCAACACCTATTTCCTATGTAGTCAAAACAATTTCACTATCAATTTAGGGTAATCTCAATGTTTGTGGTTCTCTTACATCTCTTTTGCAGATCACTGTATCACTGTCATCCCGTTATTCATCAATTTACTCAAGCGGGTGCCAGTAATGTCTCCATTTTTCCCAGCCCTGATATTTTAGCAGCCTCTCCTTACTCATCTTCCCCTAAGATTTGAGGCTCTTTCGGGTCTAAGGGAAATGAGACCTGTTATTGTTACTGTATTTGGCATATCGAATACGCCACGAGGAGCCTGCCAGGCTCTTCCGAGTGGGTGGGATACTCTAGGTAGATACATTCAACTAATTCTATAATCTTCCTCTTCCCATTTTTCACCCCATTTTTCTTGTGAGGGCTAATCCAAGATCTATAATTGACCTGGAGATTGTGGTCCACAACTCTATTCTCTCTTAACTATGGTGCAATTTTTTATACTCAACCTTGGTACTTCACCTATTTATTTCTCAGATACATCTATGATAGATATCAGCTTGTATGATTCAGCTTCAATGATTCAAGTTGCAACTCATCACACTGTCTTGTCAGTAACATGTGCATGTTTATCCTTATCCTTCAACATAGTTAGGTTTCCTGTTTCTCTTTGGAGTCTACATAATCTTTTGGATATCTTCTCATATGGCATCTGGTGTCTGAAAACTGGTATCTGAAATCTTGTCCTCAGATCTACTCCCGTAAGTAGTACCTTATTTACACAAGATACAACAATGCTTGTATACCACACAGGTACCTTGACAAGCTCAACCCTCAGAAGAGAGGATGAGGAAGGAGCATTAGTAATTCCATATTTATTTTTAAGTCATTTTATCTTGGTGGGGAAGGGACTGGGGGGAGCACTCCCTGTGATGATAAGAGTGCTTTTACTGACTCTGCACTCAGGAATCACTCCTGGAAAGGTTTGGGGACAATATGAGGTGCCAGGATTCAAATCCAGGTCAGCTACATACAAGGCAAGCACCCAACCTGCTAAATTGTTTTGCTGCTCTCTCTATGGTTGTCTTAATCTTTCTCCTTTCTTTACACCCAGGTACCTACCCCTTCATCACTATCTTCTCTGTCTCTTCTCACATTAATTGGTATATTTTAGTCTTTATACTAGACAATGGAATTTATATATTACTGTAGTTTTTTCAATTCTGTTAATTCTTTGTTTAAACCTCTTTTCTATATTCATAAAGTTTTTGTTTGCAATTTTCTAATGAATTATTTTCAGTAATTTTTTCCAAGCCATTATCTTTCTTGTAATTCAATGTTTGTCTCTATGATTGGAACTTGAAGCTGAAAATTCGAATCTATTCTTCCTTTATTGTGTTAACTCTTCTATGGAAGATGATTCATTTTGCATGGTGAGATAAGGAAAATAGATATAATATGGAGGATGTCTAAGGGAAGAAACATCAGTTAATATCTCAAAATGTGATCCTATTAACCCACAATACATTCATGCTTGAATGAAAGAATTCTTTGGAGAGAAGTATCTCTGTCTTCTTTGAAAAATAGACAAGTGTTAATTGCTCCCACATATTTTGCTTTCAGAGCATTTAAAACCAATTGTTGGGGCCACAGAGAAAGCTCAGTTGGCTGAGCACATACTTGGCATGAGGGAGGCCTAGGATCAATTCTAGGCAAGGCACTGCATGGTTCCCTGAGCACAGCTAGGAGTAACCCTAAGCACAGAGCCAGAGTTAGACCCTCAACACAACAGGGTGTAGTCCCCAAACAAAGACAAAAATAAAATGAAAACAGTTTTTGGTTGATGTTTCAGTTTTAAAATCATACTGACCATAGCAGCAAGAAAGTAATATCTGTTATGGTTTCATTTTTTCCATTTCATTCTGAATATGTGGGTTTCTATATCTCTTCCATATGAAACAAACTATATGGCTGTGCAAAGTTGAATTTGTTGTGGGTCTCTCATTAAACCAGACTTTTCCTTTGAAATTACTCACATGATTTCTGGGCAAGAAGTTGTATAATCAACATTTTCAGGTAGTAAAACTGAATCTCAATGAAGATGTCTAATTTTTAGCAAAGGCAGGAATGTGGTAAGTGGGATAATTCAAATTTATATCCACTTTTATCATAGGCCAAGATATTTTAGCTATTTTTGTGATACCATGTTCATATACCTCTACATCTTCTGATGTTTTGTGCCTTTGTACCTTGCTGAACTTCGCTCTAGTATGCACTCACTTAGAGTCAATGTCAGGACTGCTAAGAAATTGCTCAATACTTTTCAGGCTTGTTCAGGCAAAATATCCCATCATAATTAGATTTGAAGTCACATACTTGTGCTATAACTTTGAGCAAAAACACTTGCTATGGTGTTCTTCTTACTCCTTACTTTTTGTTTAACTGGTAACTCAGCAGATAGTGCAGCTCTGAGGGTGGAGGTCGAGCATGTCATCAATCCAGGTTAGATCCCAATACCACACACACAGCATCTCCTGGTGAAGATCTGGAGGCCTTTAAGAACTGTTGGGCGTCGCCCTGTGTTGGGACCAGAATCCAGAATGCTGAAGCTTCTGAGATGGAGTGCCGCCCTGGGCAGATCTCCTAGAAGAATTTCCCCTGAAGGAAGAGCTTTACATCTGTTTATATTTATATTCAACCAAGTCTGTGTTTATATTTATGTTCAACCAAACCCAAGTTAATCCCTGTCCCCTGACCCTTATGCTTTTGCTGTATAACCGCATCTGATTACAATATCAATGTTGCTGTCATCAGCCTGTGCCTCATTCTTCTGTCCATCAGCTGGGGGAAGGTATATTGGCCCAAATGCACCAGGGGACGTGGTCACTGCCAGGAGAGTGACAAAGACAGACCTGGAGGACCTCAGCTCCACCGAAGTGGTTCAGGTATCCCTGCCTACTCTGCATGCCAATAGTATCACATAATCAACCACTTGCTTTGAACTGTGGCCTCACTGACTGAGAATCACCAGTGGGGTTCCCAGGGCCTCCTGCATACTGCTTGGAGAATCTCTTATCCCTATCTCAATTTCATATCAAATTGATAGAGATGGGTAAGAGATGGGTTAGGGAGCAGTAAGATTTACAATTCCTATAAAAATATACATGATTCAAAAATATGATTTTTAAATAAAGTTTTCACCCTTCTTTCATTGACTATCTGTGATACACATAGCCATAGATAACTTTTCTTTTCTTTTCAACATTTTTTTCACTTTCCTTTTTTCTCCTGTTAACCGAACTTTTCTCTAAAATCGCAGAGTCCCTTTAAGAAAATAATATCAAAGTCAAATTTATTCAAACATGAAGTTAAAAATGAAACTTGTCTATAATATACTGTAACACACATACATATTTTAAATGTATGTTTCTAATATATGTGTAACTCCAGAGATCTTCTCTTTTTTTTCCAAAGAAAATAAATGTAAACTGAGCAAAGTAAACCATTGCACCTAACTGTTAAGATTAGAGGGTTCTCTTGTCCTTAACGTTCCTGTTTGTCTTTTATTCATGTGATTTACAAATCCACTGATAGCAGTTTCAAGCATTCAGTGTACAAACTCCAAACCCACCACCAGTGTCAGTGTCTACCAATAACCCAAAGTTCTCTCTTTCTCCTGACTCTACTTCTTTAGAAAACTCATTTGTTCCCCCTCCCTTTAACTTGTTTATTAATGTTTGGGTCATTGCTTATACAAGTGTTGACTCGTGGTTTTGATGTACATAGTTGCCTTATCTCCACATCACCCAAATGTCTAAGACCCTTGAGCAACGCCTTATGTTACTGTTAGCCTGATTTCTCATTTCCCACCCCATTCCTTAGCATTCTCATTCTATACCTAAGGTCCAAGGACCTCCCATCATTTGATACCAAGACTAGAAGTTTCATTGTTTATTTTGTTGTTGTTGTTAAAAATCATTCCTTAAAGGAGCAGTTCTTAACGTGTGGTCTTAATCCATAATTTTAGATTCATCTAGAGGGGATTATTAGATCCAATTCTGGACTATCAGTCCAATTCTGGACCATCAGATTTCAAGAGAATCTATAAACTGATTTTAAGATAGCAAAATTCTTAGCACACAAAATTTAAAAGTTTTTATTTTGGCATAGACATGGAACATGCCCACCCTCAAGTAAGGATAAACTAAATTGAAATCACTTGTACTGGGTCTTGCATCCTTCTTTCTTCCGTTCTTCTCTCCTTTTTTTCTCCCTTATTTTTTTCCTTATTCTTTCTGTTTTGTTAGATATATTGATAACTAAATATCTATCTGGTAAATAAAAATGGTAGTTTTGTTTTCTTATGACAAACAAAAATGGCCCGTCATTTCTGAAATTCAATCATTTCTCTGGCTGTCTAATGAGTACACAAGGATCCTTCACATTGTCATTACTAGCCACATATTTAGGTACAGTTTAATCACCACTTCTTTTATTAGTTCTTTTTTGTCTTAGTGTGTCTTCTCTTAAACTATTTTCATGATAACTTCAAACTCATTTAATAAATAAAAACATTGTGTATAGAACTATAAAATGTTCTGAGCCACCGTAAAGAAACATATTGTTCTTATTATACATTTTATCAGGACATTTAATAACTGTCTTTAAAAAATTCCATTTTCCCATTATTATCTGTTTTAACATCTATACCATTTTGGCCTTCCTGCTTTGCTTCTCATGGATTCCATGGTTAGTGGAGATAGAGATCACCAAATTGATCATCTTCAATCTGCTCAGATGTAACTCTTGCTTACTCCTACATACAGGCATGCACACACAGCTTAGTCAAATTATCAGTGGTTCTTCAGAGAAATAACTTAGGCAGTATTTCTCTGATACATTGCCCCGATTCACCAAAATCTAAATAAGCTTTCTCTTTTATGTCTTGCACTTCTCTATACTGTCATTAAACACACTTTTAGTATATTTGATAGTGTTTGTTTTACCTCATATATCAAACACTTTGAAGACATACAATAGTTTACGATGTGATCAGACACCAAAAACCCTTAACACACAAATTATTATTACAATATCTTGGACAGAGTACTGGAGTAAAATTATTTAAGATAAAAGAAAGGCTTTTTTTCTGGTTTATTTCTTTGTTTTTGGGCCCACCTGACAGTGCTCAAGGGTTACTCTCAGCTCTGTACTTAGGAATCTCTCCTTGTGGTGCTCAGGAGATCATATGGGGTGCTAGGGATTAACCCAAGTCAGCCATGTGAAAGGAAAGAGTTCTATTTATTATACTATCTCTCTGGCCCTAAAACAAAGATTTTTATTTTATTTTATTTTTTGGCTTTTTTTGAAGGGGGTCACACATGGCAATGCTCAGGTCAGGGGTTACTCCTGGCAAAAGCCCTACCTCTTGTACTATTGCTCAAGCCCCAGAAAAGTTTTTGTTGATATAACGACAGTTTTTATTCCTTAAGGATAGCAAATTATTTGCAAGCATTATAAATATATATTTAATATATTTATTTTTATAAGTTTAAATATATATCAAATTATTTTTTATTGCTTTACTTTTCCTTTTATCTCTTCTGATGTTATGCATTTTTCCTCCCATCCTTTCCTCTTTCTCTTTAAATAATTCCTCACCTAAAATACAAACACAAAAAACCCAACAATAAGGAACAGTCCTTGAGTCATGTGACTTCAATGAACCTTGCTATAAATAATAGCTCTTTAAATTCTTTTAGAAGACTGTTTGTTAGACTTAATAGGGTAGCTTGTACTTACCAGATCTTCCTTATCATTCTTAGGCAGATGAGTCAGTTGAGTTCTGTAGATATCTATATCTACAGAAAATTCAGTCCCATCCTAACACTTAAACATCTTGCTTAACTGAAGCGCATATGAGTCAATTTTTGAGTGTTCATAAGTAAACAGAGATTAGAAGGTTACTATCACTGGAAAAGATATATGAAAGTTTTCATCCAATGCTCATTCTGTTATAGATGCGTGAGTTGAGGTAAGAAAATGGGACTTTGTATTAGAGGACTCTGTATTAATTCTCCTTCAGAACTTACAGACACAAGACTCAAAGTTTTGAACTGATAACAGCAGTCACCACTGGGTGTTCCACCCCCTGTCAAGTAACATGATCTCATCTAATAAAATCTGTATAGAGGATATTGACTCAGGAAGATCTGCTCATTGCAGAAAAAGAAATGTGGCTTATAGGTTATCACTCTGAGCCTAGATATTCTTGGCATCTATGTCTTCCTGAAATTGTCGTATTACCTTGTGAATGGGCACCATGCCAGGCTAGCAGATGGGCATAAAGAATGCCAGAAACCTAATATGTGTATAATTTTTTAATATTAGTGTCCAGAAATTTATGACATTTTGAACGCAGTTTCTGAATTTGAAACATGTGAAAAGAATATTAGCAGAGTATTCTACTGTGCTAAAGTGGACATGTTAGGAGAAGAGCAGTTGTAGATCCTATACCTCTTTCATTTGATCTTTCTATCACTATCAGAATGCCACATTAATTACCAAAAATTTCTTCTATAGAAAACCTATTGTTATGTCTCAGGTGGCATAGGAGAAGTACCCTGGACATTGTTGACCATGACAAATTACTTAACCTCCTGAAGTTATGTTTTATCATCTATAAGATTTGAGTTGAAGTGACAAATTGTACAAAGTTAGCTATTGGTATATGAACTTCACAGGACTATTGTGCACACATAATGTGCTACTAGACTGGAGCAATAGCACAGTGGGTAGGTGTTTGCGTTGCAAACGGCCCATCAGGATTCGATTCCTCTGTCCCTCTCAGAGCCTGGCAAGCTACTGAGAGTATCCCGCCCGCATAGCAAGCTCCCCGTGGTGTATTCGATATGCCAAAAACAGTAACAAGTCTCACAATGGAGACATCCCTGGTGCCCACAAGAGCAAATCGATGAACAACGGGACGACAGTGCTACAGTGCTAATGTGCTACCACTTTAAAAGTGTGCTGACTTCTACAGTATCATTCAACTGATGGCTGTGAGCTTTGCCTTTTTTTTAATCTGCCAATAGATCAGCTAACTTCTCATTGCTGATTGTGGTTCTGAGAAAGAGAATGTCATGATAAAACTTGGGCATCAAAAGTTTTTGACTCTTGGGGCTGGAGCAATAGTACAGCGGGTAGGAGCCAACCTGGGTTAGATTCCCAGCATCCCATATGTCCCCTGAGAACTGCCAGGAGTGATTTCTGAGTGCATGAGCCAGGAGTAAACCCTGTGCGTTGCCGGGTGTGACCCAAAAATCAAAAAAAAAAAAAAGAAGAAAGAAATAAAGGAAGAAAGAAAGAAAGAAAGAAAGAAAGAAAGAAAGAAAGAAAGAAAGAAAGAAAGAAAGAAAGAAAGAAAGAAAGAAAGAGAGAGAGAGAGAGAGAAGAAAGAAAGAAAGAAAGAAAGAAAGAAAGAAAGAAAGAAAGAAAGAAAGAAAGAAAGAAAGAAAGAAAGAAAGAAAGAAAGAAAGAAAGAAAGAAAGAAAGAAAGAAAGTTTTTGCCTCTGTGCTTCTGACAAGTAGATGATAGTGAGCAGTCTTTTAGAAAAAAGGGAAAAGGAGAACACACATATACTGCTCCCAAAAGAAAAGAACTAAGAAATTTTCTGGTTATTTCAGACATTATATATAGCTGATCTAGACCATTGGGTCCTAAAGTGAAATTCTGGACATGAACATTTAGAGAGGTTCCCTGTGCAGGTTTCATATATTTGCTCAGCCCTGTGTTTCATATTAGTTTGACCTTTTGTGCTCAGAAAATTTCTGACATGTTTCCATTTAGCTTGTACTCCAATCGAGTTAAAAATACAAACACATGGAAATAAAGATCCGGGGTTATAGTGCAGTGTTAGAATGCATGATTTGCATGTGTGAGGGCCTGGTTCAATTCTATGAACTCAACACTTAAAAAAAGACAAAGAAGTAATCTGGTAATATTCATTTTATATATCTTATCTTTAATAAAGTGTACTCAGTGTATTAATGTAGATAGAATGGTATTATTGTGCAACATGTGTACATAGTTAAATAACATCAAGCATAAATTTACCTCCACTAAGATCTACGCCTTAGAATTGACACCAAGTTAACTATATTTTTTGCAGAAAATGTTTTTGAGATTACTATAGAATGGATTCTCCCCCCCTTATTTTCTTTGTCAATAATTTTGAGTGAATGGGAGAGATAAAAACAAACAAACAAACAAAAACCCGAAGCATTTATCTGCCAGAGTTCTATGATCTTGACTCAATATAAAAAAGTGATTTCTTCTAGCTCATCTCAATGTGAATTCCAATATGTGAGCAATGACACTGAGAAATTGGCACATACTTTAAAAATAGATGTCTTAGTATATCAGAATCTTATATTGCTCATTTTTTTGCCTTCCACATTTTTTTTTTATTTGCCACTTTAAATCTATGTGGCTTTGTTTCAACTGTATTGTCTGAGTCAGATAAGAATGGGGGAAAAAAATCCAAACTTTAATTTTTTTCTAAGTTTACCATGAATAAATTTTTGCTAATAAACTATCATTGATTAATCTGAGACCAGGAAATATAAATTTTGACTGTATTCAATATAATTATTTCCTAAATTCATTACCTATCTTTAAAAAATTTCAATAATAGTTTTAAGAAAATATGTTCATTAGGGTAATAGGTTGAATTTCATATTGAAACAATACAGCTTCCCTTTTAGGGAACTAATTAGATTGGAGAATAAAAATGTTATTAATTGTTGAATTAGTGTTAACTCCTTAAGTTTAGGAAGAATTTAAATAGGCACAAAGAAAATAGCACTGATTAATATTTTAAAAGTATTATGATGGGAATAAAAGGAAATGAGAGTAAAACTGGTTAGTAGAGATGGTTTCAATGACTTTGATATCACAGATCAATTTTCTGTCTGATTTGATACATTAATTGTCTTTTTTCCCCCCACTAAGAGTTCCCTCAGGAAAGAATAGCAACAACAATAGCAAAAAGAATGAAAGGACTTTAAATGTACTCAATTCATTACACAACCTAAGCAATGAGCTTTTTATGTGTTGTACTGCTTTTGAAATGCTGTGAAAATCTGTAAATCTAGGGGGAGAGAGAGGAACATTTGTTTTCCTAAGCCTCCTGCCCTCCCATTTAGCTGTTTTGACACAAGCTACTTATTGATATAACCATTTCCAATATTTTTCTAACTGCTCTAATAATAAATTCCTGTTACATGTCTCCACTGGTGGGACAGTGCAATGATTTGAATAACATTTAATGCATATAGACTTTGTAATGGTGCTATAATTTCATTGTAAATATTGAATAGTATATTTCCATATAGACAATGATACTTGGGCTGCACTATTCCAAGCAGTAAATGAACTCTGACATTTTTCCATGAATCTCCATTCCCTTTCTAGTAATTTCTTATTATTCCTAAATGAAACATCTTTTTATGTCTATTTTATTAGTAAAATGCAGTTCATCATTTTCCTTCTACCACATAGGTGAAGTTTGGAATTAAAGTAATAACAATTGAGGGGCTGGAGTGATAGCATAGCGGGTAGGGCGTTTGCCTTGCACGCGGCCGACCCGGGTTCAAATCCCAGCATCCCATATGGTCCCCTGAGCACCGCCAGGAGTAATTCCTGAGTGCAGAGCCAGGAGTAAGCCCTGTGCATCGCCAGGTGTGACCCAAAAACCAAAAAAAAAAAAAAAAATAAAAAAAAAAAAATAAAGTAATAACAATTGATATTTACAAGCTTTTAGGGATTGTACAACCATTGATTGCATCAATACTAATTCTTTTTTTTTCTTATTTTGTGGTACATGGAATTGTACCCGAGTCCTCACAAGTGCATAAAATGTTTTACATTGAGCCACATTTCTGGCCCCATGAAATTTAGAGTGTTCTGAGGATTAAATTGAATAACAAATGTATTAATCCCAGAATAGTCCCCAGTACATTATTATCAATCAATAACTATTGGTGACTGTTAACACGGGCAATCATGTACTTATTATATTTTCAAGTCATCATTGTGCATTTCAGTTTTCTCACTTGTTTTAAGTTTTAGCTTGGCTCTCAGGTCTCTCAAGGGAAATAAATTTAATTTTTTTTAGATTTTCTCTGAAGATGTTAAAAAACTACTCCTTGAATGAATGTGGAAGTGAATATTAGAAAAAGTTTTGGGAAAAAATATAAATAATAATAGAAATAAAATGTTTCAGTATGGCATTGAATTAAACTATTAAAAGTAATCAGAACCCACTATAAGAATCAATTCTAAAGAATATGAATTAACTATTCAATTATTTTCACTTATGTTCCAATCAGTAGTGCTTTCTGAATTTTGATGCCAAAATTTCAGTTGATTTAGTCACTGACAGAGAATATATTTGCTTTCATATTTAATTGTTTGAATGTTTGCATACATTTTTCATGTTTTGGTAGTTCTTCAGAAATTATTCATATGTCATTGGGGTTACAGTATTAATGTCAAATTGAGCCTTATGAAGTAAGAAAATTGGTTATTTATAGAAATTTTATAGTAGGCAACATATTTGGTATCTTTTGGGGAACTAGTGGAGGGAGCTGGATTATACCTGGTTTGGTTAAGTGCTTACTCCTGCCTGTGTGCTCAAGAAATCACTGGGTATGCGCTGGGGATCATATGTGATACCAGGGATCAAACCAGATTCAGCCACTTGCAAAGCAAATGCCTTACCACCTGTATTCTCCTAGAACCATATTTAGTCTTTGTAGCATTTATCCAGTAACAATGTATGAAGATTCTGGAGTAAGGTGTTTGATTGTTTGTTTGTTTGTTTATTTGTTTGTTTGTTTGTTTGGGGGTCACAACTAGCTGTGCTCAGGGCTGACTCCTAGCTCTGTGGCCAGGAATAACTCCTGGCAGTGGTAATTCCTCTGTGTGGTGCCAGAGATAGAACCTGGGTTGGCTTCGTGCAAAGCAGTATCCTTTCTGCTGTACTATCTCTCTGGCCTAGAGCAATATATTTTTAAAGAACTCATGTCATATAAATCTACAAAGACCAAAAAACATGAAAAGAAACAAAAAATTCCCCTTTCTCTAAACATGTAAAGTCATTATTTCTAAAGGTAAGAACGAAGCAAAAATGTACATGTCTATGTGTAGTAGATAGGTCAAAGTGTGTAAAATAATACATCCACATTGGAGACATATTAAATAAATAAGTAGGGGTCATTTCTGAGACAGTTATTAGATTTGTCTTCCTCCTTTATTGCTAAATATTAGAATATAATCTTCAACCTCACTGCTTCTTCTGTAGCTGAGGTTAAACTACCTTGCTGTAGGGAGGGTAATGATGTCATAGACCATAATGGTTTCAGTTGAGGCTGAAACAACAAAGAGCCAACCCACTTATAAACTATCAAGAGTTTTTTCAGGCACATACTCTTGGCAGCAACAATATAAAGAGCCCAACAATAAATGACTATGCCCTCTTCAAATGTTCCTACACAGCTTTAAAAATAGTTTGGGCAAGGAGAGGAAAAACCGAGATTAATACAAAGATACTAACTAAAACAAAATATTCAGACAATTATAGCTGAGAAAAACTATTTACAAGTCTGGTGACTTCCTGAATTCTTAGGAATCATTGCCAAATGTATTGCTCTTTTGAGCCTCAAAGTCATTAAACAATTGAAGAAACCAATGTAGAACCATCAGATTAGGTCAGCATCTTTCAACCAACAGTCCATGAACTGGTACTGATCTGCAGGCATAGAAAGGTTAAAGAAGGCTGGACTATATGAAAGTAAGAGACTTCATGAGGTCCAGAATACTCTAACTCTAGGGTTTTTGTTAAAGGCAATGAGCTCTGAAGGCCTAAAGAGAGATTATAGGAAATTTTCTTATTAATTCCTAAAGTCAGGGGGCTACATGGCATTGTAGTGTACTTCAGACTACATAATTTATCTAAAGGAGTAATAGATTCATAAAGGATCAACTTTCTGACTTTGGTTTTGACAGAGCAACATCTAATTCAGTACACCTTGGGGAAAATGATTATTATGTACATTTATTTATGTTTAATAGATGAAAGTTTCTTACACATATGTAGGATCACAAATAAATATACTTACATATAGGCACAGTTAATTAAATACTATTTTTCACATAATTATATACTAAACTGACAACATGTAAATCCTAGGTGCTAGGGTATTTGCAAAAGACATTATTAGTTTTGCCTTCGGTGACATTACATAAGATCAATAATGGGACTGGAAATTGGTAAAGTAGGAGCATCTAGTATAACCCTCTCATTTTGTAAATAAAAAACCTAAAATCTTAGAAAGTTTAAATAACTCTGTCACAAAGTAATAGCAGATTCATGTTCCAGTTTCCAATTATTGTAACAGGAATACTTTCAAGGAATTAGATTTTGACCAGGAGTTCAGTTTTTCATCTTCTTTACCAGTGCAAGTCCAGTGCTGAGTGGTTTGCATTCATTGCTTCATTTAATGACCCAACAAGTTGACTCAATCACCATTTTCATACTATGAGTTATATTATTAACAATGACAGATTAAGAGTTTGAATTCATCCCTGCCTGACTCAGTATCCCATGCTCTCTATCTTCTCTGTGCTGTGCCCTTTTCTTTACATGCTTCTGGTGAAAGAAAAGCAAATTGAGAATCAATACATACTAAAGCATTAAATATAATACAATGAAGTGCTAAAATAACTGTAGAGATAATAGATGTTTTGGGTGGTCAGAAAGAGTGCAGGTCCTTCTTGCCCCTCACTGGAGAGATCATGAGAAAAGCTACAAAATGATACTAATCCTATAACAGGAGCAGGAGCTGAGAAGTGTTTAGTCTAACCAGACCAGATGTGTAGCTGGAAGCTTGCTGAATTGCCTGTGAAATACATACCGATTTCAGGTATTAATGAGAATCGTGGGCATTCTAAAGATGAGTAATCACTGTTGTAGTTATTAATATTCAGATTCATTGACTTTTGAAAATTAAGGTACATGTAATTTTACCTGTACTCCAACTGCTCTGAATTTATATGTTAATCTGCTAATTCTGAGAAGCATGATATTATGAAGTATATTAGAAATAAATGCATTACATTATATGACTATGAACAATGGCTTATTTAGGTTTTGTGCTCTTAAAAATAAAAAAATTTAAAAAATTAAAAAAAAAACAGAAAGTGGTCTCTCTCTCTTAGGCTTGAACGTTACAGGCTACTGTGGATAGTTCTGCATTTGTTTTTGAGAATGAGAGAATTGTGACTTAGTCATACAAAGGCAATTTTAGAAAAGCAATTGTGGCAATTAGACAGGTTAGTAGGAAGAAAAATAGGGAAGAGAAGTAACTGTATAGCATAATCACATTTCATCTTTCTATTCACCTTTGAAGTAGGTTGAATTGACCTATTATATCTCACTTCTTGGAAACAGTAGCAGTATGTAGTGGAGGTCTAAACATTATAGAGTACTGCTATGCTTGAGTTAAAGCAAAACAGAACAAAACCCTATAGCTTCTAAAAATATTGGCACATTTGCTGTACTTTTTAGGAAACTCATATGGGTAGCTTTGTAACACCAGGTCAAAATATTACCTGTAAGGCTGACATGTCTTTTCTTACAATGAATTCCAGTATGGTTATAGCACTGAGAATGTATTTTCAGAAGTTTGTGTTACTTTCTTCTGTATATTGTTAAATATGATGAGTGCTAACAACTCTCTCACCTAAAAGGGCACGTCTGTGTATTTCTGCATCAGCTATCTCTGCCTTATCCTCTTATTCCCATTATTGTCAGTCTCATAGAAAGTGATGTAAACTCAAATTAAGGAAGAGTAACTTAACTCCTGAATTTTCTCTGAGAAACGAAAGAAGAGACTTGGGTTGTGCTTAATAGAAAAGGTAACCTTGCAACTGACCACTTGACCATCCAACTATGCATAATATGACTGGCTTTACAATTAAATGGCATACTTATTGATGCATACACGACAGGAAACTCATTCAATTAATCGTTTTTTTTTCTTTTGTCTTGGAATGCATTGTCATTCTTTACAAAAAAAAAAAAATGTATTCCAGTAATGAAGCTTAGAGTGTGCTCTGGTGCAGGAGGAGCAGGGGCTGGACGGGTGAGGCATGTTTTATGTTCTTCCTTGTCAGGATGCTCAAATAAAGAAAATATGATCTTTTATACAATCCACCAAAAATATCTTGTTTCTAGACTGAAGGTGAATATCCTTAGAGAAGCTTGCTCTGTATTACAGAGCAGGTAAGTAGGCATCGATAGAGTTCCTTCCGTGAAAAATCATCTTTAGTTCACATTAATATGCCTGGACTTGAGTCTGCTATTTCCTGAATAGCCTCCATGGTGCCCCTTGCTTTGATTCTGCTACCAACAGGCTGGAGGGTGATTCTTGCTGGACTCTGCAGTTTCTGGCTTTCCTTGACAGAATCCAATTTTTTTGACCTTCAGGACACAGAGCAGAACTCATCGCTTCCACCTGGCCTACCCAAGTAAGTAAAGTTATGCTCCTAGAATACTGCTGCCATGGTTAGTTTAATTTTAATTTATTGCAGAGATGGTTTTATGCATATGACTTTATAACTGTGCATGCACCCTGAGACCTCTGAAGGTCAAATAAATAATAAATGCTCATTAAGAGCTTGGTAGTTTTGCTGAAACTGGCCAACAAAGGTGTCATTGATGATACTTTCATGTGGACAAATAGCATCTAAGTCAAGTAGGACCTAGTTTTAAGCTATTTTAGTATTTGACTTTACTGCTCTAGGAAATTATATGTCAGCAGTGCCTACTCAGTCATTAAAATAGTGCAAGTTTAAAACTTGGAATTTGTGCAGCTCAATCTATTTCCCTTTAAAATACAGGAATTTTTTCTGCACAATTCTTTGGTGTGTGTGTGTGTGTGTGTGTGTGTGTGTGTGTATGTGCGCGAGTGCATTTATATTGGAGAATAAAAACAGAAATGTAAAAAAAAAACAGTAAGAACACTAAGTTCCAGATTTTTTTTTAAATCCTCATCCATGCTGGAGTCATAGTACAGTGGGTAAAGTTTTTGTGTTGCATGCAGATCTGTATTCAATCACAGGCACCCACATGGTTCCCTGAGCCTCACTAAGAGTGATTACAAAACACAAAGCTAGGAGTAAATCGTGACCATTGCTGAGTTTGCCTCCCCAAATAAACAGACATTCTACCCAAATTTTTGAGATTTTAGGTGGAAATTCCAATATATTGGAGGGGATGATGCTCTTAAGAGGAGCACAGGGTACTTCCAGTGATTCTCTAACAACCAAGCAGGCAATTCATTATGGGACCTGGAGATACTCATACCCTGCACTGTCAGGGAGAACTTAGGAAACTCTGGGGGTACTTGAGGGACCATATCTGGCAGTGTCAAGAGATTCTGGGGATGCATCCATTGATGCTCTGAGATCCATGTGGTGCCTTTGATAGAACCTGAGTAGATTACTATACAAGACATGTGCTTTAACCACATTAATCTATTCCTGGAAATTCTGATTTTTGCTTTGTACACAAGGTTATAATGGGCTATTAAGAATATCACAGGCTGCAACTGCAGAGTTCCTGCCATGAAAATCTTGGCATCCATGGGATGGAGATATAGTATAGTTTGTAGATGGTTTGCCCTGCACATGCTGATTCAGGTTCAATCTTCTCCACAGATTGTCTCCTGTGTCTACCAGGAGACTATTCAGGGAGCATGCTACTCCTGAAGTGCTCCCTGAATGCAGGTCTAGGGTTAAGTCCTGAGTAATCCCAGGTTGTGCCAGCAGCAATAGCAGCAGCAACAGAAGAAGAAAGAAGAAGAAGAAGAAGAAGAAGAAGAAGAAGAAGAAGAAGAAGAAGAAGAAGAAGAAGAAGAAGAAGAAGAAGAAGAAGAAGAAGAAGAAGAAGAAGAAGAAGAGGAGGAGGAAGAAGAAGAGGAGGAAGAAGAAGAGGAGGAAGAAGAAGAGGAGGATGAGGAGAAAGAGAAGGAGGAGGAGGAGGAAGAGAATGAAGAAGAGGAAGAGAACGAAGAAGAGGAAGAGGAAGAAGAAGAGGAAGAGAAAAAAAGAAGAAAGAGGAAAGAAAATGAAGAAAATAAAAAACATCGTGATATCCACATGCCATGTATTCAAAACCCTTCAAAGAATGAAAGAATGACTTGTCATCAGATCTCTGGTGTGCTGTTTTTGTATAGTCCTTGGACCCCTTGTGTTCATCTCTTTGTGTGGTTATAAATGAAACAAAGGCAAAGTGCAGTGTGCTCAGCACCTCCTAACTGAAAAGGGCTCTAGCACTTGAGAACATGAATAAAATTGAATACATTGAAAGAAAAAAAATGAACATAAAAATCTGACCATTTTGCATGATTATTATATCAAGCAACAAACTTATTAATGTGATAAAGATGCTGTTTCCTAAACTTGTGTTATTCTATATTTCAATCTGATCTTCTGAGTACTTTATTAGTCATATTTATGACCTGATTACATAAGGCATTCTTTTTTTTAGGTATCATTTCCATCTTTATTTGAGCTGAACCATTTTACTTATTTATTTTTTTATTATTTATTGAATCACCATGAGAACAGTTACAAAGCTTTCAAGATTAAGTCTCAGTCATACAATGATCAAACAACCATCCCTTCACCAGTGCGCATGTTCTACCACCAAGAACCCCAATAATACCCCCCTCCCACTTCCCACCCTGTCTGTGTGGCAGATGATTTTCACTTTACTCTCTCTTAACTTTGATTACATTCAATTTTTGACAAAAAAAACACTATTTTTTTTGGGATTTCCCCCAACATTCAGACCTGTCAAAAAGGCATCATTAGATCATTTGATTTTTAATGCTGATGAGCATATGATGTTGCAGGGCTGCAAAAGCGGCCCCGCAGTTTTGGAATTCTGGTATTTTAGTAATTAAGTACAGAGGTATTTCTGCCAGCAGGTGATGCATTCCTAGATTGGTTTGTGTGGCTCTGGGATCATGGCTGTTCAGGAGCAGAGGAGTTGTTCATGGGCGGCCACTCAGGGTCTCATTTGGGTGGGGAGGAGTGCCGGCTCTGCCCCCTCACCCGAATCTTGAGATTCTCTGTGTGTCCCATCACTGCAAGCTCCTACTTTTCTGTGCAATTGGCTCTGAAAGGTGACAGTTGCCATGTTGCCACAAAGGGGAAAAGGTCGAGGGACAAAACCCTTCCCTTCCCGGGGCTGCACAGGGCCGTGGCTTAGTTCACAGTCCAGGAGTATATCTGCCAGTAGTTGCTGCGTTCTAAGATTGGTTTGTGTGCCTCTGGGATCATGGCTACTCAGGGTCAGGGGAGCCATTCCTGAGTGGCTTTTTGTGTATCAGGAAAGGCTGCATATGCGGCCGCGCAGTTTGGAGAAATAGTCCTGGTCCCCACATACGAAGCCATGTTAGTAGAAGCTCAGTGTCACCAAGACTCCATCTGGAGAAGGCGGGGAGACTGCACCTTCTCTGTCTGGGGCACCCCGGTGTTGTCGGCCCAGTCTGGGGTCCAGAGCATTCTCCGGCTTTCGGTGCCCACTGGCCAGGATTCTTCACTGTTCTTACCCTCAATAAGTTTATAGTGGACAAAAAAGTGACAGTATACTTTTTTGGCTTAAGAGCAACCATAACATTATTTAGAAAATCACTACTTCTAAAATGCCAACCCATCTACCTACTAACAAAAATTTTAAAAGACCATAGTGTTTTATCTTAGTAAAATGGAATCATTCTGGTCTCCTTTTCTTTATTTCTATTAATATTTTTTATTTATTTATTTCCTTCTTGCTTTCTTTTCTTTTGTGGCCTCACCTGGCTAAGCACAGGACTTTTCTGGTTCTGTGTTCAAGGGGCTATGTGAGGTATCAGGGATCAAACCAGGTTCAGTTGCTTACATGACAAATACCTTAACTTCTGTAATAACTCTCCATCCCCAATATGAAATCATTATAAGCTAAAAAAGACATTCTATATAATTTTGTCATGTATTACTTAGCTGTGTCAAAGCCTTATATTCCAGGTTTAAAACTTAGCTCATGTCAATAATAAATTCAGACAGAGATACACTAATAATTGAAATTTCTTTCCAAATTCTATATTAATATTTTCATCCCCATTATATTTTTGGATCAATTTCAAAATGACTCTGGAATTGTGAAGAAGATAAAGAATGGAAAGGAGTGTAAGAGAGATATTTTCCAAAGGTCATTTTTGATTATGTCCCATTCAACAAATAATTGAATTGTTTTGATCTACAAAAGATTATTATCTTGTTTTTTTTTCTTAGAGTTTTCCTTAATGTAAGCAACTTCATTTTTCTTTGGACCCCCAAATCACCATCAGTCTATCTCTCTTTTATTTTTACCCTAAATTTTATTTTATGCATGGTTTATATGTAAACATAAAGGTATGATTTACAAAATTGTTAATAGTAAGATATTGTGCATACAACATACCAGCATCACACCCTCTACCAGAGTGTCTACTTCCCTCCATCATTGCCCCAGTGTTCACCCTGTGTCTTATTCCTCCCCATATTCTCTGTCCATAGTAAGTTTAGTACTTTCCAAAAAACCTATTCTCAGTTTCTGTTGACTTTGGGCATTTGTCATGGCTTTACTATGTGTTTTTATATTATGCAAATAAGAAAGGTTGTTCTATATTATTCCGTATCTGTTCCTCTTCTTCAGGCTAACTTCAATACCTTTTAGACCCATCCATGTGACAATAGATTACATGACTTCACTTGTTGTATATCCAAGTAGTAACATAGTTTCAATGTGTAGTCATGGGTTCTTGGACACTTGGGTTGTTTCTAGATGTTAGCTATTGTCAACAATTCTTCCATAAATATAGGAACAAAAATGTTTCTTTTCTGAACAAAGTTTCTGGGTCCTTGGAGTAGATGCCACAAAGTGGGATTGCAGTGCTGGAGTGATAATACAACGTGTGGGCACTTGCCTTGCACGCAGTCAAACCAGGTTCTAGCTTCTACACCCTTTATGATCGCAGGAGTGAGTCCACCAGAAGTGAGTCCTGATAACTGCTAGGTGTGGCCCCCAAACAAACAAAACAAAAGGAAAACAGACAAACAAACAAAAAAGACGTGGGATTGCTAAATCATATGACATCTCGATTCCTAGTTCCTCAACTCTTGAGGAGTGTTCATATTATTTTCTTAAAAGATGGAGTCAGTCACATTCCCACCAACAATGACTGAGCATCACTTCCCCCAGTGCCCCCCCAACCCCCTTACCTATTTCCATGCCAACACTGGTTGTTTTCTCTTTGTAAAGTTACTCTCACTGGTGTAAGGTACCTCATTTTTGTTTTGATTTGTGTTTTCCTGATGATAAAATTAGCAGAGTGTCTTTTCATATATCTTTTGGCCATTTGTGTGTATACTTTAAGGAAATTTCTATTAATTTCTTTCTCCCATTTTTTAATTTTGTTTCACTGCTGTTATTTCCATTATTGCTTTCTTTGAATTCCTATATTAGTCCATCCAGTAATTAATGTATCTCTATCAATTAAACATAGTCCTATTATCTTAGAATTAGTTCTAACGCCAATTAGAATTGTTTATTAAATTATAAATTTAACAATAAGTTAGATTTTTAAAAACCATATTCTGAGACATTCTTTTAGATTAATGGGATTGCCAGTGTCCAGACACATATTCAGGCTGAGCAAATGCAACCAATGTAAAATAAAAAGTAAATACAAACCACTGTCCAATAAAAATATTCACAGTACCCTGTCAGTCTTGGACATGCTTGCGCTTATTTACTCCTCATGACTACAACAAAAGAGCTGTACTAATATTTACCCAGTTGTCAGAAGAAGAGACTGAGACTATGTGGATTATAGCCTCAAGGTGAGTGGTGAGGCCAAGACTTCTACCAAATCCTTCTAATGCTGAGCTTGTTCTCTTAAGTACATGCTCTCAACATTTGAGGGCCACTACTTTCATTTGTAAGTAGTGAAAAGCAAAAAGTTATTTATTTTGTCTTCCAAAAGAAAATCAGGCCTTAAGAAACTGCTGTGTTACAGGGAGCTGCATGTTTGCCAGGCAATCCCTCTCCTGTGAATTTAGATCCAATCCACTATCAATATTTTCTGGCAATATCTCTTTCCTTTTACCGCTACATCATTCATAAGGTTCAGTGTTTCCAGAACTATAACATGCCAATCCTTACCATGCTTTCTCAGCACTATTTGTATTTTAAATTACTGGAACCATTGCAGCCAATCATGTTAGAAGACAGAGGACACTTGTTAATTCCAGGCAATATAAGGAGGAGGTTAAAAAAAAAAAAAAAACACCCTGAGTGCTCTATATTGTCATTTCGCAGATGTTTGTCAGACTGTCTGTTTTCACTAACTCATAGGCAAACAGAGAAACCCAGAAAATCCTGCCTTTTTTGATTTGTATCGACCAAGTTCTAGGGGGGAAAACTCTTTTCCTGAACAACAACAACAAAAATACTATTGGGTGGTTGTAGTTCAGTCTATAATCTATTTATTTGCAGCTTCTCTGAAATGTGTCCCTTTTGTGTAGAACTTTTGACTTGATTGCTTTTTTAAAAGTAACTCTGGCCAGCATTGCTCTTTAGACCCACAGTCTTTAAAAATATCCTAAAATAAAGCAGTAGAAAAACCTCAAGCAAAAGATTTAGGAAACTGGAGACAGCAGAAATTCTCCTCTAGAAGGGTTCTGATTTATTTAGAATCCCTAATTGAGTTTTCAAGGAACCTAATTTCAAGGAATTAATTCCCCTCTGTATTAATGGCCACTTTATAAAATTGTGATAATATTCATTCTTCAGTTATATCATAAGCTTCTGATTGAGAATAGTTAGATAATAGATCATAAAATTTGAAAATTATAATTTTTTAGTAAAAATGTTAAAATTATACAAATGAACTGAAGAAAATTTCAATATTCAGTTGAGTTATTGCTTCTATTCTTGAACTTTTGGGGATGGATAAAGAATTTATAAGCCACATTAAGGAGGAAAAATATAAATGAAAGCGTTGTTAAGGAACACATAAAATATGTAATCAATCAATGCAATATCTTTAACAATTAAGTAGGTAGATATCATATATATCAAGGAGGCTATTTTGTTACTAATATTTTTGATACCATAGTATAAGTCATTTTTTTTATAATACCAAATTTTTTTGCTATTTTTTAAAGCATACAGACTCATGCCTGGACTAATTTGCATGCTCATCTTTGCTAATTTGTAAAAATTCTTCTCTCTGACTCTATGTTAGTGACGATGTTTTTTGAGGAAAGCAATGAAACATATTTGAGCTCGGGAGCAGTTGAGGTCATTGGTCCTAGAGTCAGACATTTGGCATTGGGGCTTGAGTGAAATTTTGATTAGAGTTTGTGGCTAAGCATAAAATATTCTTTAGTTATTTCTTAAGCCCAGGAAAACTTCAGGCTTATTAGAGCTTACTCCTGTTTTGTGCTTCTGCTCAGGGATTACTCCTGGTATTGCTCAGGGGACCATATGTGATTTTACCAATCCAATGATCAGCCGTGAGCTAGTAGGTGTCTTTAATCTTGTACTACCTCATGCCGCCATAAAGTATCTTTGATCATCAAATTTCTCATCTATAAAGTGGGGAAAATGAAACTGATAATGCAGTGTTACTGTATGAGTTAAATTGGATAATGTTTTAAAAGCATCCAGTAATGTGTACCAATATTGTATATAGTGTAACAACTGTTTATTAAAGAACAGCTACTTTATTTATTTATTTTATTTTTTTAATTTATTTTATTGAATCACCATGTGGAAAGTTACAAAGTTCTCAGGCTTATGTCTCAGTTATACAATGCTCAAACACCCGTCCCTTCACCAGTGCCCATATTCCACCGCCAATAAAAACAAAAACAAAACAAAACAAACAAACAAACAAAAAATAGTATACATCCCACCCCTCACCCCCCAACCTCCCCTGCATAACTGATAAATTACACTTCCTTTTCTCTTTACCTTGATTACATTCCATATTTTAACACAAAACTCACTATTGTTGTTGGACTTTCAACACAGACTCACTATTTCTGTTGGAATTTATCCCCCAAGAATACAGCTCTATTTACAAGGAAATATTTGATAATTAGTTTTCCACTGATGAGAATGAAGAGATAAAAAAAAGTCGAGCAGCCAAGGTAGCAGCTGCGTGGTTTACAATTTCTGTATTTTAGAAATTAAGTCCAGGGAGATTTAAGTTGGAAATTGAATCATTTCCCTTCCTGGAGCAGCATGGAGCAAAAGCTTAGTTCACAGTCTGGATACATGGTTGCAAGCACTCGCTGGAACCCGAAGTCATATAGCTTGCTCTGGCTCCTGCTCATTCCGCATCCACGAGGCTGTGCCAAGAGCAGCTACTTTAAATTTTTGGAAGAATTCGCCAGTGAATCCATCTGGACCTGGGCTTTTGTTTTTGAGAAGACTTTTGATTACAGTTTCAATTTCCTTGATATTAATGGGTCTATTCAGATATTCCAAGTCTTCTTGGTTCAGTCTTGGGAGATTGTAGGAGTCAAGGAATTCATCCATTTCTTTTAGGTTCTCCTGTTTCGTGGCATATAGACTTTCAAAGTAGTCTCTGATGATCTTTTGAATTTCATTGGTTTCTGTTGTGATGTCCCCCTTTTCATTCCTGATTTGGTTTATTAGGGTTCTCTCTCTCTCTCTCTTTCTTTGTGAGTCTTGCTAGCAGTTTAACAATCTTGTTTATTTTATCAAAGAACCAGCTCCTGGTTTCATTGACCTTTTGGATTGTTTCCTGGGTTTCCATGTCATTAATTTCTGCTCTAATTTTTATTATTTCCTTCCTTTGGTCTGGTTTGGGTTCCCTTTTCTGGTCTTTTTATAAGGCCTTGAACTGTGAAGTCAAGCTATTTATGTAGCCCTTTCTTCCTTCCTAAGGAATGCTTGCAGAGCTGTAAATTTTCCTCTTAACACAGCTTTAGCTGAGTCACATAGGTTTTGGTAGCTTGTGTCTTCATTCTCATTTGTTTCGAGGTATTTCTTGATTTCTTCCTTGATTTCCTTCCTGACACACTCATTGTTCAACACTGAGCTGTTTAATTTCCAGGTGTTTACTTTGATTCTCTGTGTCTTAGTGTGGTTAGCTTCTCTCTTCAGCGCATCGTGGTCTGAGAAGATAGTTGATATAATTTCTATTTTTCCAATTCTGTTGAGGTATGATTTGTGGCCCAGTACAAGATCCAACATCCATTCTTGATGAAAACCCTCACCAAAATGGGTTTTGGAGGAATTTTCCTCAAGATAGTCAAAGCCATCTACCACAAGCCTATGGCAAGCATTATCCTCAATGGGGAAAAACTAAGGGACTTTCCTCTAAGATCAGGGACAAGACAAGGATGCCCACTCTCACCACTTCTGTTTAATATAGTACTGGAAGTACTTTCGATAGCTGTTAGGCAAGAAAAATATATCAAGGGCATCCAGATAGGAAAAGAAGAAATCAAACTCTCACTCTTTGTAGGCAATATGATACTATATCTAGAGAAGCCTAAATCTTCTACTAAGAAACTCTTAGAAACAATAGACTTGTACAGTAAAGCTGCAAGCTATAAAACCAATATCCAAAAATCCATGGCCTTTCTATATGCAAACAATGAGACAGAGGAAAGGGACATGAAAAAAGCAATCCCATTCACAATTGTACCCCTTATTGGGGTACTTGATTTTCTATCAAGTACCTCGGAATCAGCTTAACTAAGAAAGTAAAAAACCTCTACAAAGAAAACTACAAGACGCTACTCTATGAAATAAAAGAGGACATGAGGAAATGGAAACATATCCCCTGCTCATGGTTAGGGAGAATCAACATTGTCAAAATGGCAATACTCCCAAAAGCATTATACAGATTCAATGCGATCCCTATAAGGATACCCATGACATTCTTCAAAGAAATGGATCAAGCAATCCTGAAATTCATATGGAACAACAAATGCCCACCGATTGCTAAAACAATTCTTGGGAAAAAGACGATGGGAGGCATTACCCTCCCCAACCTCAAACTTTACTACAAAGCGGTAATAATCAAAACAGCATGGTACTGGAAAAAAAGCAAAGCCTCAGACCAATGGAACAAGGTGGTATATCCCTAAACTCAACCCCAAATGTATGACCATCTAATCTTTGATAAGGGAGCAAGAAATGTGAAGTGGAACAAGGAAAGCCTCCTTAACCAATGGTGCTGGCACAACTTGACAACCACATGCAAAAGAATGGGCTTAGAATTTGACCTGACACCATGCACAAAAGTCAGATCAAAATGAATTAAAGACCTCAACTTAAGACCACAAACCATAATGTACATTAAGACAAGGTCGGCAAAATTCTCCACGATATTGAAACCAACGGTTTCTTCAAAGATGTCACACAACTGACCAACCAAGAGGAAACAGACATAAACAAATGAGACTATATTAAACTAAGAAGCTTTTGCACCGCAAAAGATACAGTGACCAGAATACAAAGAAAATCTACAGAATGGGAAAGGATATTCACACAATACCCATTAGATAAGGGGTTGATATCAAGGGTATATAAGGCACTGGATGAACTCTACAAGAAGAAAACATCCAACCCCATCAGAAAATGGGGCAAAGAAATGAACAGAAACTTTCCCAAGGAAGAGATACGAATGGCCAAAAGGCACATGAAAAAGTGTTCTACATTATTAATTATCAGGGAGATGCAGATCAAAACAACCATGAGATACCACCTCACACCACAGAGACTGGCACACATCCAAAAGAACAAAAGCACTGCTATTGGAGAGGATGTGGGGAGAAAGGAACCCTTCTACACTGCTGGTGGAAATGCTGACTGGTACAGCGCTTCTGGAAAACAATGTGGACGCCTTTCAAAAAATTAGAAATTGAGCTCCCATTTGACCCAGCAATACCACTATTGGGAATATACCCAGGAGAAGCAAAAAAGTATAGTCGAAATGACAACTACACATATATGTTCATTGCAGCACTGTTTACAATAGCCAGAATCTGGAAAAAACCTGAGTGCCCGAGAACAGATGACTGGTTGAAGAAACTTTGGTACATCTATGCAATGGAATACTATGCAGCTGTTAGAAAAAATGAAGTCATGAACTTTGCATATAAGTGGATCAACATGGAAAGTGTCATGCTAAGTGAAATGAGTCGGAAAGAAAGAGACAGACATAGAAAGATTGCACTCATCTGTGGAATATAAAATAATAGAGTAGGAGACTAATATCCAAGAATAGTTGAAATAAGTACCAGTAGGTTGGCTCCATGTCTTGGAAGCTGGTCTCACATGCTGGGGTAAAAGGCAGCTCAGATAGAGAAGTGAACACCAAGTAAAATGTTGTTGGAGATCCTGCGCGGGAAGGAGATGCGTGCTGAAAGTAGTCTAGAGACTGAACATGATGACCACTCAATGCTCCTATTGCAAACCACAACACCCAATTGGAGAGAGAGTTATCAAAAGGGAATACTCTGCCACAAAGGCAGGGTGGGGTGGGGGGGAGATAGCATTGGGGGGTTGGGAGGGATACTGGGTTTATTGGTGGTGGAGAATGGGCACTTGTGGAGGGATGTGCTTGTGAACATTGTATGAGGGAAAAACAAGCTCGAAAATGTGTGAATCTGTATCTGTACCCTCGTGGTGACTCACTAATTAAAGAATAAAATAAATTAAAAAAATATAAAGAGCAGCTACTATTATTTGTGGTAATTGTGTTAGCCTGAAGATCCTTCCTTCCTTCCTTCCTTCCTTCCTTCCTTCCTTCCTTCCTTCCTTCCTTCCTTCCTTCCTTCCTTCCTTCCTTCCTTCCTTCCTTCCTTCCTTCCTTCCTTCCTTCCTTCCTCCCACCCTCCCTTCCTTCCTTCCTTCCTTCCTTCCTTCCTTCCTTCCTTCCTTCCTTCCTTCCTTCCTTCCTTCCTTCCTTCCTTCCTTCCTTCCTTCCTTCCACCTCCCTTTCTTCCTCTTTTCCTCCCTTTCTCTCTCCTTTGCATCTTTCCTCCATTTCTCCCTTTCTACTTCCTCACTCCCTTTCTTCTTTCTTTTCTTCTTCCCTTCTTCATCACATCCTCCCTCCTCTACATCCTTTTTTTATCTTCTATTCACAAATAGCAAGGATGATTCCAAGGAATAACCCTAATGAAATGCCTTTATTATTGTAGTAGTCATGCATGATTTTACCTGTAAATACCAAGTGATATAATTAGGTATGATGATAGATAATTCTGAAGGTAAACTCTTAGAGAATGTTAAATTATTTTCCTCGTCCACAATCTCTAGTAAACATTTATGATTTTCCTAATCTATTTTTAGCATAATAAGTTTCTCTTACTTTTGACTTCACTGACTCTATCATCATATATTCTGTTGTTCTTGGGATAATAGTTGAGAATCATCTGAGTCTGTACTTACTTCGAATTAACAACCTGAGCTCATCTCTTCTCATTGCTTTATCTTTTCTAGATATAAGAAGAAATGATGCAAATGCATTTGTTATCAATTTCTTAGGTTACCGTAACACTGTTTCTTATTTCTGGAACTTAGAGGATTGAAATTTTAGTCTTAGTAAGACCCTGATTTCACTGAAGTCAATAGGAAAACTACTTTTTTGCATCTTTTGGCTTCTGGTATTGGTTGGCAATTTATTGTGTTTCTTGGCATGCAGGGCATAAGTCCATCTCTGTCCTCTGTCATCATATGGACATCTCCCTGTTTATTGATTTATAGTAGTGTTATGAAGACACTACTCTGGTATGTGTCAATTTCATCAGCTTTATCTAAAACTAGTCTTTTTCATTAAATTTAACATTCTGAATCTTTTAGGGGTGACACAATTCCACTCAACTACAGATATTATCATTTTTATTCCAGGTTAAATACATTTGCTAGTAACTCTAATCTAAGTCAGAATATATCTGATAGTGTTTTGAAACACAAGTTTGGAGAGAACTAAAGGACTACTCAACCAATAGACAGTTATGAACACATTATGTGTTACCATAGAATATTCTATGGTATGTTATTTATTGGATAATTTATTTATCTTTATTCTTCTTGCTGATGATCCTCAGATTCTAAGACTGTCAGTGTCACCTCCCTCGTTGGATAAAGCTCATGCTCAAAGTTGATCTGGGTACTTCGGATAATTTTTAAGTTGCTGAGTCCTCTTTCAGGATCTTTTTTTTTTTTTTTTTTTACCTGACAAGGATCCCAAAGAGCAGAATTGTCGGAATAGTCTCTGTGTGCTTGGGGGAGGCATTGGGGCTTGAATTTATTCTGGCACTGACTGTGCCAGCACTTTTAGCTACTGAGTCATCTTCTAGGCCACTAGATAAACTATCATCTTAAAGGAATTCACAGTTTAATGGAAAGCTTTGTGATATTATATCTGTTGGAAGCAAGTAAAGAGAAATATTTTGTCACCTGACAACACTAACAGCCAAATGAAGAAACATCCCCTGGCCACCCAAAGTGGAATTTTAGTCTGTGCACTAAGGCATGTAGTTTTCTTGTAGAGAAGTTGTTCCAGTATTACCTGTAAACGCCTATGTGAAATAGACTCCAATAGTTATCTGTTTCTGTTTTACAGCATGTTGCTCAAGCAAATTGAGAGGAATTAGAATGGCAACAGAAAACTGACCGTAAAAGAAGACAATGAAGAAAAGAAAGGTCACATTTTGTTTATTTCTTAAATTACTCATTGTAGACTAAAAGTGCCCAAATTTTTTTGTGACTACCATCTTCTTTTAAGTGAAAAAATACTGTCATCCCTGTTGCTCATAGATTTGCTCGAGCGGGCACCAGTAATGTTTCCATGTGAGACTTGTTGTTATTGTTTTTGGCATATTGGATATGCCACAGGTAGCTTGCAAGGCTCTACCATGCGGGTGAGATACTACTCTCGGAGTCACTGTCACTGTCATCCCGTTGCTCATCGCTTTGTTCGAGTGGGCACCAGTAACGTGTCTCATTGAGAGACTTATTGTTACTGTTTTTGGCATATCCAATACACACGGGTAGCTTGCCAGGCTCTGCCGTGCAGGCTTCATACTCTCAGTAGCTTGCCAGGCTCTTCGAGAGGGGCAGAGGAATAGAACACGGGTCGGCCGCGTGAAAGGCGAAAGCCCAACCGCTGTGCTATCGCTCTTGGAGTAAAAAACCAAAAACCAAAACCAAAACAAAACAAAACAAAAAAACCACAAAACAACAAGCCCTACTCAATGCCTACCTAGAAATCCACCTTCTTTAGTAAGCAAGAAACATGCTGCCAATTGTACACTGGATTACTATTTCCCCTACCCCAATCTTCAAGTGTCCCCCAGGGGGCAGTATTGTCCATTTTGGGAAAAATTGGTGTGAACATTTCAATTCACTTTGTTGGGTTCTGAAAAGCTCATTTATTACAAAACAATATAATAGTTGGTGTTCAATGTGATGGATCAAATATATTGAGAAACATTTATCTTCCAATCAATATACTACATACTGATTTGAGCACTTATCATGTAGCTTATGTATTTTCTGAAGATAAATTAAGAAGATTAAAATCCAATGTATTTCTGAAATTTAATGCACAATGATATAATCCATGGACATTTGGGGCAGGTATTACTGATGGAGAAACAAGTATGGCTGATACATGTTTAGAGTTTCAGTTTAAAGGAAGCAGATAAAAAAATTTTGAACTGGAAGGTCTGGAGCAAGAGCACAGAAGGTAGGGTGTTTGCCCTACCAAATACAGGGTTCGATCCCCGGCATCCCATATGTTCCCCCAAGCACCACAAGGAATAATTCCTGAGTGTAAAGCCAGGAGTAACCCCTGAGTGTAAAGCCAGGAGTAACCCCTGAGCATCACTGGGGTTACTCAAAAAATGTTACCCAAAAAGCGCAAAAATAAAAAGAGTGGGAACTGTCATCATCATTATCATCATCCCATTGATGGTCAAATTTCTTGAGCAGTCTCAGTGACGTCTCTATTTGTTCTAGCCCTGAGATTTTAGAAGCCTCTCTTTAGTCATCCTTTCCAATAGTACCGCATTGGAGGCTCTTTCAGGGTCAGGGGAATGAGACCCATCATTGTTACTAGTTTTGACATATGAGTACACCGTGGGGAGTTTGTGAGGCGCTCCCATGTGGGCAGGAAACTCTCAGTAGCTTGCCAGGCTCTCCTAGAGGGAGAACTAGGACATAAGAGCCATGGAGCTGGCCATGGAACTAGCTGTGTAGCCGCTGAATGCTTCCTGGAGCTTGGTTTTATAGTCTCTGAGTGTTGGCCATTGGTGGGATTACACAGCGCCGGGGACAGCCCCTGGGTGTGACCACCTAGCTACTGGAAAATGGGAAATCTGGGCAGAAGAGGCCCAGTCCCGATCTGAGCAGGCTTGGAGATCTCAGCCCTGGGCCCCACATACCTGGGTTCCTCTGCTGGTTCCTTCATGCTTGAGGCTTGTCCAAATGTATGGAGAGGGGCCTTAAGCATGGCTGTGGCTAGGCTCTGGAGGTCTTCGGCCGAGAGAGCTCTGCTCAGGGCGGGGAGGGAAACTGAAGCCCATCCCCTCCAAAGGTGGTCATCCATAAGAAACAAACACTGATGTCCAGGTGAACTTGGTTCCTTTTGCCACTAAGAACCACAACTTTCTTGATTGTAATTGAGAGTGATTTAAAGTTTTCCAATCTGGAGGTCCCAGACCATAAATTAGTCAGAATTTCCTTCAAACATGCATGGCACCAGGGAGCCTCTTGACCGTCTTCTGAGGCTTTATCCCTGGGAATCCCTAAAAGTAGGATTTTCAGAAGCACCTGAGTGCATGCAGGAGGAACTTGGCTTAAACTCATAACCTTGCATTTACCAGGCAAACATCTTAAACTACCCATTTATTTTCTGGACCTTTTCATGGTCACAGATAGTGAGATTGTCCTCATTACCTCACTGAAGGTTGAATTCAGGACCCCATGCTTTCTTGAAAGCATCTAAGGCCATGAAGTCACTAAACTATCTTGCAGGTCCCTGGATTGATTTTTAAGAGACAAATTACAAATAAAAGATATTTTTAGGAGTTAAGCAGGCAATCTATGTGAAATAAACTCACCAGGTATAGATTTCTATTTTGGAACAATTCTGAATAGATTGTTTCCTTTTAAAAGCATTATCAATGGGACCTAGAGAGATAGTAAAGCCAGTAAGGCACTTGCCTTGCTTGTGGCCAACCCAGGTTTGACCAATGGCACCTCATATGGACCCTTGATCTCCACCAGGAGTAATTCCTGAGTACAGAGCTAGCAATAAGTCCTGAGCAATGCTTATGTGCTCCCCCCACCCCCAGGATTAAAACAACAAAAATATATATTAAATTACCAATAATAAAGGCATTAATTTTAACATATTTAGAGTTTATATTCTTTTATGGGCTGGAGCAATAGGGCGATGTGTAGGGCGTTCGCCTTGCACACAGCTGACCCATGTTTGATTCCTCTGCCCCTCTTGGAGAGCCCAGCAATCTACCGAGAGTATCTTGCCCGCACAGCAGAGCCTGGCAAGCTACCTGTGGCTTATTTGATATGCCAAAAATAGTAACAACAAGTCTCACGATGGAGACATTACTTGATCAAATCCATGAGCAATGGGATGACATATTCTTTTATGTGTCAAAAACATAATACTTGTTTACTGTAAAGTTTTTGGGAAGGGAAAAAATTCATTAAAGATGTACTGCTTGGTACTTTCAATAAGTGCTATTGAAAATACTTTTCCCCATTCTTCGCCCAATCATTTGCTAGCTCCACATATATAAAAATGAATTCTTTAACTTGCCCATGGAGTGGTTGTTAATGTGTTGGCTTATTCTACTATTCAAATACAGAAACAGTCTATTTCTTTTTCTTCTACCCCATGGACCAACATTCAAGTAATAATGGAGTATCTCTTTTTCTTTATGCTCTGTTACCTTTTTCATATGACACTAGAACAGAAGGGGAGTTCTTCCTTCTTCTGTGGTCAAGCTTTACCGGATACCTCCCTGTATCAGGCAAAAATGCTCACTTGTTTTTTGTAATATCAAGCTGAATTATTTATGGAGGTAATTTTACTGATTGCTACTCAGTGGTGAAGAGGAAACTAGTGGTAAGATTCAGAGAGCAGCCCTACATCGAATTTTCAATAGTATACACAAAATAAAATCAATTCTACAAACCTGTCACCTAGGTTATTAATATCTTAAATGCTAAGAAGTTAACATTAAAATATCTATCTTTTCTGACTATTGTACTTGTAGGGGGTTTTCTTGTCTTACAATTGCCCCTTTAGTCCTTCTTTTAGGTATGGTTTTGAGTTTATGACATTCCTGAGCTGCTGTTTATCCAAAAATTAGTGTATCGTTCCTTCACCTTTGCGTGAGAGTTTAGCCTGATGGAGAATTCTTGGTGAGGTGTTCATTTTACTGAGTTTTTTTTCACTATATCCCACCATTGTCTTCGGGCTTAGAGGGTTTCCTTTGATAGGTTGCTGTGGATCTAAGGGGTGTTTCTTTGTAAAAATATGGAACGCTTCATGAATTTGCTTGTCATCCTTGTGCAGGGGCCATTCTAATGTTCTCTGTATCATTCCAGTTTTAGTATATGTGCTGCCGAAGCGAACACTCTGACCATTGTAGACCCAGAGAGACAATGGAGTGCATCAGGGAGACAGTGATTTTACCTGTACTTCCTTTTTATTGCTATATCACTGGTTTGTAATGCTATCAAATTTAGGGGTACAGGTTAAAATATCTGTATGAGTACAGGGCCCTAAAAACACCTTTTATCAATTTATCTTTCACACTTTTCCCCTTTTTCTCCTGTAACCACCAAAGTTTTTATCTAATCTGGGAGTTAGTTTTGTTAGGTTTTGCAAGTTCAATTACTTTACTTTGACTTCCACATCTTTCTTTTCTTTTCTTTTTTTTGATTGTTCATGTAATATTTTATTGTTTCTTTCTTTTTAACCATTGTGAGAAACACTGTTACAAACTGTCATGGTTGGGTTTCAGTCATAACAATGCTCCTACACATCACTTGACCAGTGTACATCACCCATCACTAATATCCCATTTTTCTCCTTTCACTGCTCCCTACCCCTTCTCCACCAGTGTTCCTCTGTGACCAGCACTTTTCTTCTCTCTCTCTCTCTCTCTCTCTCTCTCTCTCTCTCTCTCTCTCTCTCTCTCTCTCTCTCTCTCTCTCTGTCTCACTCTCTCTCTGTCTGCCTGCCTCTCTGTCTGTCTGTCTTTCCTTTAGAGTATTATGGTTTGCAATACAGGTACTGAGAGGTTATCATGTATATCCCTTTACCTCCTTTCAGCACTCAGTTCTTGTTCAGAGTGATTATTTCTTTGGGTTGTTTTCCTTTCTATGTATTTTACTATAACACTCAGAAATAAGTTATAAAGACCCTTTGCATCTCAGGCTATAATTTTTTTGAGGAAATGATGCAACAGGCTGCTTTATTTCTAATCTTGAGAATATTTGGTTTCAAGTATATTTCAAATGTTGATGTTAGACTGATATGAAAATGCCAGTTAGTGTTCAAAATTCTGGGCAAAGGTTATTTCTACCAAGCTCGATGGAAAGCAATAAATAATTCTGATATAGTGTCTTAAAATAAGAATATAAAATATTATAACTTGTCAAGCCTTCAAATCGATGTTGGCTTATTGTTGCCAACCAATCAGGTATAACAAAGTCTTCTACCTCTGACCTGACATTTCAGCCGCCTGGAAAAGTACCCTCCTACTTACCAAGCATTGTTTATTAGAGTTGCAGCTTCAATCTTTCAGAAACATTTCTTTTATGCCAGCTGTATCTTAATTGTACTAATTCTTTCTGTTGCATCAATATGTCAATAAAGATTCTCCATCTTACTCAGTGTATTTGCAATATCTGAAATGTTGATAAATAATGCATTCCTAATGAGATATTGCAGAGATTTGTATGAAACAACCACTAGTATAGCCACAGAAAAGTATTATCACTAATTTGAGTTTGCATGAATTTTTTCAGCATTTATATCTGCAACATAGCATTGCACTGTCATTCCGTTGTTCATTGATTTGCTCAAACGGGCCACAGTAACGTCTCCATAGTGAGACTTGTTACTGTTTTTGGCATATCGAATATACCATGGGTTACTTGTCAGGCTCTCTGAGAGGGACAGAAGAATCGGACCCAGGTTGGCCTCATGCAAGGCAAACGTCCTACCCACTGTGCTATTGGTCCAGTCCAAGCATTTATATCTAAAAAAAAAAAATAAAAATAAAAAATAATAGTGTCGCAGGTTTTACTAACAATGTGAATAAAGCACGGTTATTTGCATTTGTTTGCTACTTCATAGATAAAATTATTGAAGAGAAATCCTTGTACATATAAAGAAAAGTTATAAATGCAAAGCTCTTTCTTATGTGTCTGTGATGTGTCTGAGACTTTGAATTCCATCCCTACATTATTTCCTTAGTAGATGGAAATAATGGATATGTGAGGGATATTATTCAATAGCTATATAGTCTGTTTATAACTGATATGCACTAGCTAAGTTATTTAGTCTACTATCAACTTATATCTCATGTTGCTATTTCAAAAAATGGCAATTACAGAAATATAAATTTTATCACTTCTTTTATTATTATTTTTTTATTTTTTTGCTTTTTGGGTCACACCCAGCAATGCACAGGGATCACTCCTGGCTCATGCACTCAGGAATCACCCCTGGTGGTGCTCAGGGGACCATGTGGAATGCTGGGACTTGAACCTGGGTCGGCCACGTGCAAAGCAAATGCCCTACCGCTGTGCTATCACTCCAGCCCAAATTTTATCACTTCCTTTCGAACTCTCATTGATATAACAACTGGCTTAAAATCTGAATAATTGGGTCATTTTTTGTTGTAAGAAAATAAAAGTAAGAGTCTGAGTGTATAGCAATTTTTAAAATTCAGAATGCAGAGTAGAAATTTTCCTTCTCCCGCTCATCATTAAGTCCAATACCATTCTCAGAAAGGTTGAGAAGCAAAAATCATCTACTTTGGAACAATTATGTTGCATGTCTTTTTCACCAATTCAGTCTCTTTATTGATTGAAATATATGATTAAACAACAATGATTTAAGAACTTTCCTGTTAAAGGAAAAAAAAATAAAAACTACACTCTAAAAATGAAGGGTGTAATTCTTTTAAGCTCCTCACTGTAATGAGCTCATCAAAGTCTCTTCCTTTTGAGTATGCAGACACAGTGCTCAGAAATTTTGGTTTGATTTTCCGGCATTGGCAGACAACGTGGGAATCACAAACCTTGGTATATTGTACTGGTTTTCTGGATCAACAAGAGACATTCAAGACAAGGAACAGAGAAATAGAGGGGGTGGATTCACCTCTGTGTAATCCACAAACCTTTTTGATGCCCTTACAAGGAATCTGAGTGCATTTCTGCCAGTATCAGCAATGGTGAAGTTCACCTTCACTAAAATCTAATTCCAGCACTAACTGGCAGGCCAGCACTAGTGAAAATAACATTCCGGTTTCCTCCATGACCTCAGTCCCGACATGATAACGGGAGCCCTCAACAACTCATTTCTAGCTTGGAATTCTTGATGGTTTATTTAGTTTGACTGACTGTCTGAGATTGCCATTATGAATACAGTTGCTAGGGAAGGCCTGCTGTAGTGCTGTTTGGCTTTTAAAGGGGTCAGGATTTTGCAACATCTCAAATAACACTTATGGCTTACTGTCTGCAAACAATGCAGCATTTAACATTTACTATGCATGAAGAGGATCATAGTTCATCATTTATTATTCAAAAATTATGTAAAGTATTTTTATGATGGAATATGAAAAATGTGTTCAAAATATTCATGTAAATAAACAACACATAATAAATTTACTTTAAAACATCAATATGTAATCTAAGAAGTATTTGGAGTACTGTGGCACAAAGCCAAATTTTAAAGATTTCAAACCATATTTTTAATCACATTTCCTTCAAGTGAATTAAACTAAACTCTGGTACTGATACAAAGACAACATTTATTTCTTAAACTAAGCAGATCTATCACTATTAAAATATTTTCCCCTATCAAGAACCGAGGACCTTGGGGTTTTTAGGATCACATCGCAGAATCATGGCAAGAGAAATTAATCTCAGGATCTCAAGCTGTCCTGGCTACTTCTTAAGTCACTGAACCACTTTGCTTTCTTCTGGAACCTAATAGCAGAGTTTTCAATGTCTCCTCAGCTTGTGTTGGCTGGGTTCTGACTCACCAGCTACTGCACCAAGGCAAATGCTTTATGCCATTGAGCCATCATCTTTTGCACCTCTGAAACTATCAATGTCTTTTCATTTTTAAAATTTGATTTTTGTGTCACATCCACTCCAGGCAGTTCCTAGAGTGCCACATGGTGCTCTAGACTTAACTCAGATCTAATGCATATGCTTCAGCCCATTGAACTATCTTCAGAGCTCTGAGTTGATGACTTATAATAAAAGGAAAAAAGTTTGGGACTTTATTTTTTTTTTTTATCAAAATTGAACAAATGAAAACAGCCCATTTCATCTTAGCATTTCACCTTTCAATAATGTATTCTAATTTTGTAAAAATGAAGATGATTTTGAATATTGGTACCTTACAGTTGGCTAGCAAGTAATTCACTGTGGTATAAGTAAAGCTGATATAAGAAGTGTGGCCAATGTGATTTGTTTTCCACATCTGTGACACAGGTATTAAAACTCTTCTGAAACAACAGTGTAGATTTCAAGAAAACATAGGTTAAATGACCTGGGTAAGGATTAGAATGGGTAAAAAAAACCCTTCTATCAATATGCCATAATATCTTATTAATGTCTAATAAGATGCCTGTTCTGTTGAAATAGAGACCTCACAGAGGTGAGGGAGAAAACTCAACAAAATGGAGAATTTACTTTGTACTTTGGAGCACAGTTAAAATTCTGGTACCGCAAAGTACCCATAGGACCTCAAGGAATAACAACTATAAAATAACAACCATTTAGGACTTGCCTCTGAACACTACTGAATAGGCCCTCAAAAAACAGGGGAAAAAAAGAGTGTTAAAGGCTGAATATTTTGGAGTAAACCTGTATTTAGCAGTACAGAGAGATTCTTGGATCCCTTTATAGATCTGTTCCATTTATTTTGGAAATGAGTAATTTTCAGGTTATAATTTTAATTATGTATGACAATAGTCTTCTGCAAAAGTGATCAATTCTTCATAATATTTAAATCCATTGTAACTCACATTTAATACTTCTTGGAGGGGGTGAAAATCTAACTTCATGTAATAATTACAAAGATGGTGAGTTAAAGAAACCCACCCTTCCCACTTTAACTGCCTTTGATCATCTCTAGTTTTTTTACTATTTGCTATTTTTTTACTATTTTTTTACTATTTACTATTTACTATTACTATTTACTATTGTTATTGCACATTTTGAAAGTCACATACTTAATAAATATTTATTAAATACTGATTATGTACAAGTGTGGTGTTAGGAGCAAAAGGAAAAAAAGTTTTCTTAAGTAAAAATTTACAAAATAGCACAATCAGTTAGAGGTAGGTCCAGCACAGGAAATCAGCACAGGAAATCTTTGCATTCTAGCGGTCATAGCACAGTTGGCAATTTTGTTATATGGAATATGGTGAAAACTTCTACTAAAGTAAAATATTTCATGTTTTGACTTAGTTCTATTTGCTACTAGATTTTATTTGTATATTTTAAACTATTTGAATTATAAGTTTTCAGTCACTTTAACTAAGCTTATTAAATAATCACATGTGTGGTACCTGTTAATAAAAAAAAGTTTTAAAATGAGTTATTTGGTCAAAGTTCTCTAAGCAAATAGTGATAATGAGCCATGTTTTTATTTTTTATTTTTTTGATAATGAGTCATGTTGGGTCACTACCTCAGTAGCAATAAGGTATTAGTCCTTACTAATATTTTAATGCTCAATATGTGATGTTATCTTCTTTATTCTTAAACAAAGGATGTGTTCTGCTCATGTGAATGTCTTAGTGACTTGGTTGAATACAATTGCATGCAAAAGTATTCTCTATTATTTCCTTTATGTTAAATAGGCTTTAAACTAAGGAAAACAGTGGGCAAATAGTATTATCTAATTGAATCCTTATTTGTACCTGTCACCAGAATATTTAAATATACAATTAGGAAAGAAAAATACCAGTTACACAGATGTTCTGATGGCAGCATACCTCCATGTCTGGACTAATCCACATGGCGGACTGAATGTACTGAGTTTTGGGGGTTAGTCCTCATTGTGTAGATAATGCTGTTGTTTGAAATCAACAACAACATCAACAAAAACAACAACAAACTCCATTTTAAATGCCTGGTTATCAAAGTCTCAGGGACAGGCTTTTGAGAAAGATGTATTTATCCACCCAGTTTTCTAGTTGTTTCCCTTTACCAATGGTAGAACAGATCAAACAGAAATTACATCACCTGGATTAGATAGGAAGTCATAGAACATAATATTAAACTTTATGAATTTCAATGAAAGGCTCTTTGCTCCTTACCACATTAACTTTATGAATACTGTGAATATCAGAATACCTGCTCACCTACTGTGACATTGTCTACATACTCCAGTCATCCCCTTCCCTTTCCACTTCCTAAGGTGGATGAAGAAGAGAGAAAAGGAATATTCAATTGTATTTCACATTGTAGTTCCAAGCACATTTATTTATGGACAATTCTTTATTCATTAATACCATTATTATACAACTAAGACTTTGTTTACAGCATGCTAATGTCTTGCCCATATTTGATTTCTAGTCCTCTTTCTTTTTCCCTTTCTCATCCCATTTTTCAAATCTCAGCTCTTATAATTCTAGTTTGTTTTATGGGATGAAGATTTTTTTTTCTGAATGATTCCTCCAAGGTGTAAAAAAAAGAGAGAAACAGTGAGAGAGAAATGAGTTAAGGTCAGGGCATGGTGTAGAAATAAATGTATAAGCTAAGATTTAATGATCATTAGTTTCTATGAGTTTCTTGACTCTAATCCCTAATAATCCCCTAGAACCTAAAGGGTTATATGTTTACTTTCGAAACTTGAATATAGGATCATGAATTTACATAAGTTCTTAAGTGGCCAGGAGGGGAAAAAACAGTGGCCAGTAGTGTTATGAACATTCAATTGTTAAAGGAAAAAGAGTAAGGTACATGTCGGGGTGTGGGCAGCTGGGTGGGTGGAGGAGCAGAGTGAAACTATTTGAAAGTAGAAAAGCTATATCAATAGTATAGTTTAATACATAGAAATAGGCACTGAAAAAAAATAATGGAAATGAAAGTACCAAAAATCTTCTTGACCAAGAGGCCTACCCTCCCAGACTACAGATCTCATAGTTATTTTCAGTCAATAAAATTATATTCTCACAACATTTTCATTGTTTCCTAGAGGATATGTATTTTTAATTCTTAATGGAAGTTTAACAAACTGGCCTTTGGAATAATCACTATACCTAAAGAGTAAAGGGCCTACATTATATTTAGCATCATCTCTAATTGTAGTATATAGACATCTTCAATCACTATCTAATTAAATATAAATACCATGACATAAGAGATTAGCAGAGATTTAATCATTAAGGAAAATTTAATATATATTTTAATTTTTTTTATTGAATCACTGTGAGAACAGTTACAGAGCTTCAGTTTTAAGTCTCAGTCATACAATGATCAAACACCCATCCATTCACCAGTGCACATGTTCCACCACCAAGAACCCCAGTATACCCCCCCCATTCCATCCCCTACCCTGCCTGTGTGGCAGATGATTTTCACTCTAGTCTCTCTTTACTTTGATTACATTCAATGTTTCAACAGAGAATCCACTATTATTATTTGGAATTTTCCCCTAACAATCAGACCTGCTGAAAAGGCATCATTTATTAATTTGTTTTCTATTGCTGATAATGAAGAGCATATGATTTTGGATTTCTGGTATTTTAGTAATTAAGTCCAGAGTGATTTCTGCCAGAAGTTGCTTGGTTCCGAAATTGTTTGTGTTCCTCTGGGATCATGGCCATTCAGGAGCAGAGGAGCTGTTCATGGGCAGCCGCTCAGGGTCTTTTCTAGGTAGGAACAGCTGTGGTACAGCCCCCACATCCTGACATTTTCCAAATGTGAACACACAACTGGCATCCCTGGTTGGGCACGAACCACCAACCTTTCGGTTAACAGAATGTTAATAGAATCTTTTGTGTGTTCACAAAAGAAGAGGGGCCATCGGGGCTCTATCTCTCCCACCGTCCCTGTTCGGTAGTCTCACGCCGTTTCCCCCACCCCCATTTCCCCCACCCCGGGGAGACTGATGGAGATGGGCAGACGAAAAAAGGAACGAGTGCCTGGCTGGTCAGTATCAGTTGCAGTTTATTCCAATCTATGTTCCCATTCTGCTTCTCTCTCACACACTTCTATGTGTTCCCCTACTTCTGTGTCTTCCCCTGCTTCTATCTCTTCTCCCTACTTCTGTCTCTTGCCTGTTCTTCTCTCGTGTCCTCTTGTGTGTCTCTTCTGTATTCTTCCTCTGTCTCCCCTCTCTTTTTCCTCTGTCTCCTCTGTCTTATTCCTCTGTCTCCCCTCAGTGCCCCCCAGTCTTAGTTTATATAGCATATTACATAGGGTGGTAACACAAAGGTGGGTTGAACATTAACAAATCAACAAAGAAGGGTAAGACCATTCTTGAGGAGATTAACAAAATCGCATCTAAGGAAATCTCATCTAAGGAGATCCGCTCAAGGGTGGGGGTCCAAACAAGGGTGTGTCAGGGTGTGAGCTAGTAATCTGATTAAAGAATTATAATAAATCTACTTCTAATATTTCTAACAATGTCATTCTGTATGAGCACAGTAAGAGATATAAAGTTTGTTTTTTCCTGAGGACATCTCACTATACATTCCAGACTACAGTCTTCAGGCCAGGTTAATCTTCCTAACCCCAGCAGGGTCCTAGTCTTGTCATTACCTTTGGATGATGACAGCATTGTCTATGATCATGCCCTCAACTTATAGTTGAGTATTGTGGTGCATTGACCTAGCCCATTTCGATGTTAGGATAGCTCACAGCTTGCCCTGAGTCCATTCCGTCCCTCATCAGGACCCTGATTTTGGGGTGCTAGGAACTAAGGACAACTGGGTTGAGAAAGCAGATGCCCAGGACTAAATATTATTCAGAGTCAATCAACTCCCAAGTTACAAGAGCATAATATTACCTGTCTTTCTGTGTCTATACAGAAAGAACATTGCTTTAAGGTAAATTGCAAAAGACACTAACAAGTTCAGAGTCCTTAGAAGGATCTGATCTTACAAGATAACAGAATCTGATTAGGAAAAAGGTGATTAACTGGTTGGGAAGGAGGATACAGAGAAGAGTTCACAGATAAAGGAATGGGAGTGTCTCCAGAGCACTTAAACCATGTGGCAAGGGAGGAAGGACAAACCAATGTTATCCTAGTTTAGGCAGGCCTTCCTTTAATATTAATTCCAACATGGTCCGGGGTTCAGCGACTGTTCAAGTAAATATGTCTATAAGATGGTCTTGTCCACCTGCAAACCATGGTTTACGATAATCCAGTGTCTCCTGCATTCAGGTGGGCTGTTTAAATTCATCAGTATACATCTAATAGTTCGTTGTTAAATTCATCTCAATTACTTTAATGGGATTTAATTCTTCACTGTGCATTGTTCATTTCTATAATCATGTGAAGTTCAGTCCAGACGTATCAGTGTGATGATCTCTTTGAAGTTTATATCAAGTTCATTATCCAGATTGAATATTTGTAGGTAAAGGAAAGGCTCAGTTCTTAATCAAAGTAATTAAAAAATTGGAAATGTGAGTTTGGAAATAATGGTAGCCAGATATCTCCATTTTAGTTCACAGGCACAAAGGAAAAGTTTTAACATGATTTAAAAGTCTGTTGTTGTTGGGGCTGGAGAGATAGCACAGTGGGTAGGGCGTTTGCCTTGCACGCGGCCGCGGCCGACCCAGGTTCAAATCCCAGCATCCCATATGGTCCCCTGAGCACGGCCAGGGGTAATTCCTGAGTGCAGAGCCAGGAGTAACCCCTGTGCATCGCCAGGTGTGACCCAAAAAGCCAAAAAAAAAAAAAAAACACAAAAGTCTGTTGTTGTGTGATGCCCACAAAAACTCTGTAACTGAAACTTACTTTTCTCTCTACCATTAGCCCCAATTCCCAAACAATTACAGTAAATAATCTGATTGTAAATTAAGTTTAATTTTAAGGTTAGTTTTCATTCATAAGCCTGGCAATAACAGAGATGATTATATAAATTATTTTAATTTGTTCTGCTGGAAACTTTGTAAGGAATCTCAGCCTGGGATATGACCCATCTGCTAGGGCTCAACAGCCATGCCATTCCCGTCCCCCTCCCCCTCCACTTGGGAGTCATACGATTTTGCCCATAACACCTGCATTTCTGGATTCCTCTTCTCAAAGTTCTCAAAATGACCTGAGGTTCTGACCTTACCAAGAGGATACCTTCTTTGCCCTCTGATTAGACAGAGACCCTGTATGAAAAGTATGGGCTTGCTTATCTCTTCAGTGGCTCTGAGATGTAATACAATTTCTTATAGCTTGATCACATCAAAGAGGGAGTAAAATGATAGTACAGTGGCTAAGGTGCTTGCCTTACATGTGACTTCCCCAGAATTGACTGCCAATACCACATCTGGTTCCCAGAGTCCAGGCAAGAGTGATTTTTGAGCACAGAGCCAGGGGTGAGCCCCTTGCACTGCCTGATGAAGTCCGAAGCGAAACAAACCAATATCAACAAAAAGGGGAGAAAAAGCAATGGGTTAAGTTTTATTTATAAAAAGATACATTCTAGCAGGTTGATGTAGGCCACCATTAGCTCAAAAGAGAGAAGAAACTCTTTTAAATCTGGAAAAAGTAATACATTTCTTTAATTACTGATCAAAATTATGTTATCTCTAATAGTCCATTTATTTCTAGGTAAAAAACCTTGATAAATTGTAACTATTCATTATTTTTGGTTTGCTGGAACTGGAACTTTTAATTTTTTTTAACTGAATCACCACGAGATACACAGTTGCCAAGTTGTTCATGATTAGGTTTCAGTCATACAGTGTTCCAACACCTATCCATTCACCACTGTATGTTTCAGTTGCCAATGTTCTCAGTTTTTCTCTAGCACCTTCACCCAAGCCTACCTCTATGGCTGGCACTTTCTCCTCTGTCTGTCTGTCTGTCTGTCTGTTTTACTCTCTTTCTGTCCCTCTCTCTTGCCCTTTAGGCATTATGGTTGCAATACAAGTACTGAAGGGTTATCATGTATATCACTTATCTTCTTTCAAGCACTCAGTGCTTGCCAGTGGATTATTTCCCATTATCACTGTCATAGTGGTATCTTCTCTATCCTAACTTGACTCCCCCACCAGTTGTGCCAAACTTCCAACCTTAGACTAGTCTTCCTGACCCTTGCTTCAACAGAATGTCTTTAGGTATTATCTCGTACTTTTTTTTTTTTAGCCCACAAATGAGTGCAATAATTCTATGTCTGTCCCTCTTCCTCTGACTCATTTTACTCAGCATATACACTCCATGTCCATCCATCCATATATAAATTTCATAACTTCATTTTTCCTAACAGCTGCATAGTATTTTAGAGGTACTACAGGTTTTTTTTTTTTTTTTTTTTTTTTTTTTTTTATCCAACCATTTGTTCTTGGGCACTGGTTCTTTTCAGATTCAGGCTATTGTGAATAGTGCTGCAATGAACATAAGAGTGTGGATAAATTTCCCCGTTGTGTTTTTGGGCCCTAAGTGTATACTCACAGGAGTAGTATTGCTGGATCATATGAAAGCTCAATTTCTAGTGTTTTGAGGAATATCCATATTGTTTTCCAAAAACTTTGCACCAGTTGGCATTCCACATCAGCAATGAATGAGAGTTCCTTTTTCCCCATACCCGTGCCAGCACTAGCTGTTTATGTTCTTTTGGGTGTGTGCCAGTTTCTATAGTGTGAGATGATATCCCATTGTAGTTTTGATCTGCAGCTCTGTGATGAATAATGTAGCGCCTTTTTTTCATGTACCTTTTGGCCATTTGTATTTCTTTTAGGAAGTATGTGTTCATATCTTCTCCCATTTTTTGATGGAGTTGGATGTTGCTCTCTAGTAAAGTTTTACCAGTGCCTTATATATCTTTGATATTAACCCATTAGCAGATGGGTGTTAAGTAAATTATTTTTCCAATCCTATAAACTTTCTTTGTATCCTGGGCATAAATTGTAACTTCTGAATAAAATTACACTTAGAAAATTTTCTTTCCAGTTACATAGCAATCTTGCATTTCTGAAGTTTGTAAAAGTAATTCCCCATAAATTCCTTTAAACAGTGGAATAAATAATATTTCTCTCAGAAACATTGAAATGATTATAATTAAAATCTTATTACACTGCAATTGAAAAGCATGTCAAATTTATGATCATAGAATACTTTTAGTAAAAGCTAGAGTTGAATAGAACATGTTAGACACAGAAGTTTAAAATGTCCTTAGAAAATCCATGTTTTTCTTATGGTGATTTAAGAGGATTAAATAATTTTCCTTATGTAGCCATATCTCCCATGAAATTTTATCACATTAGATTGACCTAAACCATCCTTCACATAATAAAGGAGAGTATAAATATTGTAATATGCCTTAAGTTTTTTATTTGGTTTGGTTTGGGGGCCACATCCAGTAATATCCAGTGTTTACTCCTGAATCTGCACTCAGGGATCACTTCTGGAGGTGTTTTTTGGACCGTATCAAGTGCTGGGTACTGAATGTAGATCAGATGTTTGCAAAGGGAGTGCCTTACCAGCTATACTACAAGAAATCCTTATATTCCAAGCTTGTTCACATGAAAGGTTAAAGACACATTTAGTCATCTATGTATTGAGAATTTCTTCTTATCAAATAAGCCTCTAAAGTAAACACATTGTTTTATTTATTTATTTATTTATTTATTTATTTATTTATTTATTTATTTATTTATTTATATTTTGTTGTTCACACCCGGTAATACTCAGAGGTTACTCCTGGCTCTGCACTCAGGAATTAATCCTGGCTGTGCTCAGAGGACCATATGGGATGCTGGGAATTGAACCCGGGCCGTCCTCGTGCAAGGCAAGTGCCCTATCCACTGTGCTATTGGTCCAGCCCCAAACACATTGTTTTAAAATTAAAGTGCTATATGGGGATCTAGAGAGAGAGAGCTCCAGATAGTGAAGCGGAAATTTTGCATAGAGGTGGCCTGGATTTCATCTCAGAGACTCATGTTTCCCTGAGCACTGCCAGGGACAGCCCCTACCCCCAAAATTTTAAAATAAAAAATACAATATGCTGGTACATAAAATTTGATATAAACCATATATGGATGGGAGGAATTGACTATTGCAATATATATAAAATCTCAATGCTTACAGATATGTGAATTTTGCTAGTTTTATCTTCAATTTAATGTTCTGGAGGGAAAAGTATATATATATGTACATATATATTGCTTATATATAAAATCTTATATATGCATATTTGTGTGTCTGTGTGTGGGGGAATGAGGGGATGCTCTATGAAATAAACCTTGACCAATCCTTTTTCACTTAGGAAGGCTGAAGGAATGACCCAACAAATCTCTTTCATTCAACCCTCTTCTGATTGCAGCAGTAAATGGGAAATTTAGATTTTGTATAGAGTGGAGTAAAAAGAAACAAGGCAGTTTTAACTGAAAGTAAAACGAAACTATAATTTATATACTTTATGCCCACATTTGATATGTTACTCCATGACTTCTGAGTTTTCTTTCGTAAATAATTTTACAGAAAGAAATTCTGTCCATGTCTCATAGAAAACCAAATTTATAGACACTGCTTATTGTCAAAAGCTTCTGTCACTGAGCTAGGATTCTAGTAAAGGGATGCAGGTAGTTCAGACCTACACTTTTTAATTTTGAATTGCATAATTTAAAATTATTTTAAAAACAGAAAATAAATTTATAGTTTACAAAAGTCTAATTTAAAAACAACATATTTTGTTTAGGCATAGTTTACACATATGAGTAACAGTGTTGGGGTTCATTAAATTTGATCACTAAATATTTGGTTGGTTGAGTAAACAACCTCATGAATGATTTAATAATGGTCAGAAATAAAATAAATAAGTAAAATAAAATAGCAGAAAATAAAACTGTTTCATGAAATTTTCAAAAATACTAACAACTGAAAGGATTAATTATCTATGTCTGTCATGTAAGTTTACTGTGGCAAGTCTAGCTTAAACTCTGGCATACTGACTATATCCAATAAAGAAAACCATTGTGTAAAAAGTTTAATATAATTCATCAATATTTGAAACTCCATCTACAACTCTGGTCTAGAAAAAAAGATTTCTTAGTATTCTGGGAAAAGATATATGTTGTAGTATAAGCTTTAAAGAGTTAGTGAAAGAATTTCTGTCCAATTAAGGGCATCGCTTTTCACCATCAATTCTTGTGTTTTAGACATTACCTTCATATTAATAAGAAATACATTTGTAAGTATGATATTTAAATTTTTTTTTCTTTTTGGGTCACACCCAGCAATGCACAGGGGTCATTTCTGGCTCATGCACTCAGGAATCACCCCTGGCGGCGCTCAGGGGACCATATAGGATGCTGGGATTTGAACCTGGGTCAGCTGCGTGCAAGGCAAACGCCCTACCCGCTGTGCTATCACTCCAGCCCCGATATTTAAATTTTTGTATTGTGAATTCGCACAATGTTTAATAAAAAATCCCACAAGTAACAAATAAGGAAGTCATTGTTACTTTTATCTTTTTGAGTTTAACTTCTCTAGGCTGCGTCTTTGTTATCTCAGGTGAAAAATAGGCTGAAGATAATTATGGCATTATCTGTCAATTGAGTCTCCTTGGCATCTGGCCTCAAGAGATCTTAGTAGGATGGGAAGTATATACATATATTTCTCTGTTTCTTGGAGCCATAGAGATTCTTCTCCTTTTCTACACCTAAGAAATGTCTTCATAGTATGAAAAAAATCATCTCCCTTCTTCAGTATATTAACTTCAATTTCTCTAAAAATGTTGGGTTCCAAAAAACAGCCTGGAGAATTTCTAGCATCACTTTTATTATAGTCTTTTCTCAAAGAGGTGCTACTATGGAATGATTTCTATGAATGATTATAATGAAAGACTTGTATCACTTGTATCACTTGTCATCCTGTTAATCCTCAATTTGCTCGAGCGGGCACCAGTAACATCTCCTTTTGTCCCTGTTGCATGCTAGAGTAGCCCAATGATATTTTGCTCCAGGAACAGGAAGAGCCTCAAATCATTCATTCAGGGTTTTGATGAAGAAGTCTGACCATCTCATTGGTGGGTGGCCACGTGGTCTTATCATGTCCCGTGGAATCCAATCAGTAACTGCTCTAGTCCAGTGGTTGTCTCTGAATTGCATTACGTGTCCAACCCATCTGAATTTTGACACCTTGACAAACGAGACAGCATTCCTGATTCTTGACTGTTGACAGAGGTCGGAACTCTGGATTCCTTCTCTCACTTGAGTGAAACGTGATACTCCTGTCAATGTCACTGTCACTGTCATCCCATTGCTCACCGATTTGTTCGAGCGGGCACCAGTAACATCTCTCATTGAGAGACTTATTGTTACTGTTTTTGGCATATCCAATACACACAGGTAGCTTGTCAGGCACTACCCAGTGGGCGGGATACTCTGGGTAGCTTGCTGGGCTCTCCGAGAGGGGCAGAGGAATCGAACTCGGGTCAGCCGTGTGAAAGGTGAATGCCCAACCACTGTGCTATCGCTCCAGCCCATGATACTCCTAGAATAGCTTTTACAATTCCTCTTTGGGGTACCCGAATAGCGTTCTCATGTTTGCATAGGGCCCAGGTCTCTGAGGCGTATGTTAGTGCAGGAAGAATGGTGGAGTCGAAAAGATGTGACCATAGCCAGAGGTTTTTTGTCCTCTTAACCACTTCTTCAACACTGTTGAAACATTTTATGCTGCTCTCTTCCTCCTGCGCAGTTCTGGCGTCAAGCTGTTCCTCATGTTGAGTTCTAGACCCAGATACACATAGCTGCTGCATTCGGAGATGTTTGTTCCATTGAGAGCAATGGAATGTCAGGGACTAGCTCATTTAACATGAACATTGTTTGCTGAGATTCAGCTGCAGTCTGAGCTTTCCACACTTGTGGTCAAAGTTGGTCAGCATTTGTGCCACTTGGTAATGTTTGGTGTTATGAGAACAATGTCATCAGTGAAGTGGAGGTGGTGTAGTTGCCAACCATCTATCTTCACTCCCATTCCTTCCCATTCCAGTCATCACATGATGTTCTCCGGGGTGGCACTGAAGAGTTTCAGTGAAATGATATCACCCTGCTGAACCCTTCTCTTTGCATCAATGATCACTTCCTTGTAGAATGGTGAGGTCCTGGTGGTGAATCTGTAATACAGCTCATGGAGGATCTTGATGTACTGAGTTTGAATGCCCTGTTTAGATAGGGCTTCGATGACTGCTTCAGTCTGAACAGAGTTGAAGGCCTTCTTAAAATCGTTGAATGTTAGGCAGAGTGGCATCTTGAACTCTTGTGAAACTTTGATGAGTTTGGTCATCGTGTGGATATGGTCGATCGTGCTGAATCCGTTTTGGAACCCAGCTTACTCGCATGGTTGCCCTCTGTCTAGTGTTCTACCTATTCTATTCAGGATGACTCGAGTGAACAATTTGTAGATGACGGACAGCAGGCAGATTGGGCAATGGTTGCTGATGTTGTAGATGTCTCCCTTTTGTACAACAGAATGGTCCTGCGGGTTTTCCATTGGGACAGAACCTTGCATTCTGGTAGCATGTGAAGAGCCGAGCCAGTGTACTGACGAGTACTGGCGGCAGATTCTTCAGGTGTTTAGGTCTGACCTTTTCTGGACTAGGTGTTGTACAAGTCTTTACTGACAAAATGGCGTGTCAGATTATGGAAGGAAGGATATTGGGAATGACATATCCATCCTGCAGAATTTGGTATGTGGGCAGTTGGATGTGGCTGCCGAAGAGAACCGAGTAGAAGTCATGAATAATCCTCTCCATTGCCCTTCTGGAAAATGTGATAGATCCATCAGGATGACAGAGGGCAGTCATCTTGGTCTTGTAGCATTGCGAATACTTTTCTCGACTTGACTTCTGCTGCATTGGCCAACACTGCTGCTCTTCTCTCCCTGAGGTCTTCCTATATCGCTTCTCTGCATAACTTTTCGAGCTCGGACGTTAACTTGTGGTTGCCTGAGGCTTGTGCCAAACCACGTTGGCAAATGAGCTCGAGAGTTTCTGAAGACAGGTGTCTGTTATGGCTTTCCCACTCTCAGCATTTTTCACCCAGTCATGGAGTTGCTGAACCAGTCGATCGTATTCTTCGTCAATGTCAATACGACATCTTTTCACATTGCCGCAATAGTGCCAAAGAGCTCCCAGTTGGTGGTCATTCTGGGAGTTCTCTTCTTAAACTTAAACTTTGCTGACCTTTCTCCCCACTCTGTGAAGTAGAATTTTGCACGAAGTAGACGGTGGTCTGATCCCGTTTGGGATTTTGGGACAACAGCGACATCAGTCAGGAAAAACCTTCAATTGAATATGATGTGGTCAATTTCATTGTGGAACTGTCCACAGGGAGACTCCCAGGTCCAATGTTTAGATTCGGCCTTCTGGAACTGTGAGTTACAATGGATGTTCTTGGTCGACATGATGAACTCAGACAGTCTCTCACACTGTTTGTTTCATTCTAGGCCCTGTGACCCAATGTGGAGTCCTTCAGGGGACCTTCTTGGTCGTATCTTGGCATTAAAATCACCAATAGTGTTCTTGTAGAAGCTGTGTTCTTCTTTATAGAACTTCTCCAGTTCCATGTAGAACTTCTCAATTTCTTCTTCATCGTAGTTAGATGTTGGTGCATAGATGACGAAGATTGAAACTGCCAGAAGTGAACCACATCTATTCAAGCATAATCATCTGATTCGGGTTGCTAGGCATTCTAATGAATCAATGCCCATGGCGAAGTTCGTGTTGACAAGGACACTGACACCACCAACGCTCTGTTGTCGCATGTTCTTCTCCAGTGTTGAAAATGGCCTGATGTGATTGATGCCTTCTTGTTTCGGTCAGACCAATGATGTTGTGCTTGATCTGCGCTTCCACCATTAAGTCCTCGATGGATACTTGAAAGACAATATACATAAACAAAAGCAAAAATCAAAATTAATTTCTAGCCAGAATGGGAAGCATATATATCTAGAGGTATCCAATTACAGTGTGGGTTTATCATTAGAGGAATTGTTTCAACTGATTCACCTTTTAGTGATTTGCAGAAATGTTTTACACACTGGTTGGGAGAGTCGTGATGATAAAATATTCCTGTCCCAAATGACAGCCTAGAAAAGTATAGCACTGTAGCACTGTCATCCTGTTGTTCATTGATTTGCTTTAGTCGGCACCAGTAACGGCTCCATTGTGAGACTTGTTACTGTTTTTGACATATCAAATACTCCACAGGTAGCTTGCCAGGCTCTGCTGTGTGGGAGGGATACTCTTGGTAGCTTGCCAGGTCCTCCGAGAGGGACTGAGGAATTGAACCTGGGTCAGCTGCGTGCAAGGCAAGCTCCCTACCAATTCTTTATTTTAAGTCTCTAGATTTTAAAATAGTAATGTGTAGAAAATTGGATGCTACAAAATATCTAATGAGGAAGGAAATTTTAGGGCTGAGAGATAGTTCAAAAGCCTGATTGCTTATTTTGCTTATGGATGGTCTGGTTTTGATCCCTAGCACAGCATAGCTCTCTGAACAATAGTGAGGAGTAGCCCTTGAGCAAGATGAGGTGGTTCTATTAAAACAAAAGAATAAAAAAATACAAATAGGAAAGGAAAAGGAGAATTTAAGTCCAAATTATGATAGACAATATGAAAGTATATTACCTAGTGTTTAATATTTTCTATTAAATTTTATTATCACTTGTCCCTTGTCACTTGTCATCCTGTTGCTCATTGATTTGCTCAAGCAGGCACCAGTAATGTTTCCATTCATCCTTGTCACTTGCTAGTGTAGCCCAATAGTGTCTATTAGCTCCAGGAACATGAAGAGCCTCAAACCCTTGGTTCAGGGTCTTGACAAAAAGTCTGACTATCTTATGTGGGAGGCCAGGTGTTCTTTTGATGCCCAGTGGAATTCAGTCAGTAACAGGTCTAATCCAGCGGTCATCTACAAATCTCCAAATTTTATCATAAAGAAGTTTTTAGAAAATTAAACTATTATGAAAAAAGCACAAACATGCATAAAATGTATAGCCTACTTTTTAGAGAATTAATTTTTGATATCTCATTAACTTATACCAAGTTATAAGCAGTAAAATAAAAACTCCTAAAATAAAACTCCTCAAAACAAAATATTTGGATACTAATAAAATATTTCAAAATGTTGCTTTTTTATTTTTAGCTAGTAGTCTCAGATAACTACAGCTATTTCTTTTCAAATATTTCAAATAAGAGATATGTGGCTATAATTCATTAAGATTCTAAGATAGGGGCAAGGGAGAGAGTATAGTGGGTAAGGCGCTTACCTTGCATGCAGCCTATCTGGCTTTGATCTGGGCATCCTCGTTGGTCTCTTGAAGCTCAATGGGGAGCTTGCCAGGCTCTGCCATGTGGGTGGGATACTCTCTGTAGCTTGCCAGAGTCTCTAAGAGGGATGGAGGAGTTGAACATGGGTAGGCTGTGTGCTAAGCAAACACCCTACCTGCTGTGCTATCGCTCCAGTCCTTGGACTAAAATACAGAAATCAAATTGTTGAAAATTCATTTCGTTCTGAACATCAAAATTTAAAGGTTTTGATTCAGCATGTTCTCAAATGTGAATTTAATTGGTTCAAACTCTTGTTGTTCTTATGGTTTACACAGTTATGTTCAGGGTGAGGAGAAAAAGTTTAAGGACTCTATTATATTATCAGATAGGTGGTTTATCAAGGGAACAGTATCACAGATCTAGACTTATGTTTTAATAATATATATTTATTCATGTGGTTTTCCAAGATTCTTAGGAATTAATATTTTACTACAATTTCAATCTAAACTTAGTGAAATTGGGATAAGGGACCAATCTATGGACTTAAGAGAATAACAGGTGAGATAGCTTATTCAACAAACATTCCATTCATTTCATCAACTATTTATTGGGCATCTCTTCAATACTTAGTATTTTATTGAATGCTTTGATGTTGTACAGAAAGAGAATGCAAAACTTGGTTCTTACCTCATTTACAATTCTTTTGCAGATCTTGTTATAGAGAGTGATGTCAATATCTTTGTCATTATTCTCTAAGAACAGTTTTCTGGTCTCACTCAAAGACCACACACTGTGGACTTAGCAATATAATAGTTAAGTGAAATTTTCAGTTATTCAAAAGTTAATAGGATGTCAAACCTGACTTATATCTAATATTTTTCTTTGAAATTCTATCTTGTTTGTCAAAATAATAATGAATATAAAACCAAAAGAACAAAGGAAATAATCAACAAAATAATAGAAAGCTTAAAACATTTATTAAACACTGAAATAAAATTGAGGTAAGGGACAATTGGAGAAGGAATAAGATAAATTTCATGCACAGATTTTCTCTGTATATATTAAATACTTATTTAAATTTTAATAAGTATCTATACTTCCCTGTCATCTCTGTGCTATGCAAAAGATTGAAGTGGGACTGGCTATTTACAAGACAAATGTCTTAACCACTTTATTATTACTCCAACCCAATATTAAGTTTCTGCACAAAGTCTGTGCAGTAGTTAATACAGCATTAATTTTGTATCTGTGAAAATGATCATTAAAAATGTCAGAAAATTAATTAACAACAATAGTGGTTTCGTGGAAAAAATATAGTTGTCTTGTCATACTGACAGAAAACAAAATTTAAAAAAGGTAAAAATCAAGCTGAGCTTTCAATATATAGACTTCATTATAATAAAAAATGCAAGCACAACAGTACAAACTGTCTGAACACAGTGTTTTACTGTTGTCTTGTGTTTTAATTGGATCCATATTTCATTAATTAAAAATTGATTTTATGAAAATCATAAATTGATCAGCATCTTCCTGAACCTAAATGAAAAGTCAAAATATAAAGAGGAATTGACTATGCAAAACATTTATATGGCCATGTAGAGCATTTAACACATCCATCCCAATAATCTTCTAGGTTCGAAGATGATAAAGTGTGTGCTAATGATCGATCTTCTATGATCTTCTATTAGATCAAATAATGTCAATTTGCTTACTACCTAAAAAAAGATTCAGTGTTTGCTTTATCTTCATATCATGAATTTTGCAGTGGTGAAATTATTTTTCTTGTCACTTTTTAGAAAGCCAAGGTAAATGTAAACAAATATTAAGGCCCAAACTGAGTACCCATGGTAAAAATTATTTCGCAATGTAATTTTACAGAGAACATGTGATAGCTTCTAGGGGTGACATGCGTCATCATCTCATATGAAAGCATGTAGAATGTAATTTTACAGTTGGGTAGATTTTCAAGGCAGGGCACAAAGATCTGGCTGTGGGATGCCCATTAATGTCAGATGGAGCCAAGGGACTCTATTCCTCATATTCCTCTTAGTGAATATACCTGTAGAGGTTTGCTGTAAGAGATGTACCTTTCCTTATGGTACTTCTTTGTATTAGTGCTAAGCAGTAATGGATATTGATATAACTACCTTGGTTCTTAGAATTGTCTGTGGTCAATCATGGCATGAAAAAAAATTCATGCAATTTTACTTCATGTAATTAAAGATTGATTTTATGAATATCAAAAGGGCACTGTGAAGATAAATATTTAATATCATGTGATATAGATGTCCTATAAGAGAAATTCTGCACAAATCAAAGAAAAAATTATAATGTAATTGTGCATAATTACAGTAATGTAAAGCCATGATGGATATGCTTTCAGTCCTGGAATAATATATAGTTGAAAAAGAAAAGAAATATCCAGAAGTCACGGATCTAGCATAAAGTGGCAAAATAAAATATTTGGTGTAAAGGCCAAAAGACCTGGAGCATGAAGGCCTAGCCTCCATAAAGGCCTGGAGCGATAGCACAGATGGTAGGGTGTTTGCCTAGCACTCAGCCTACCCTGGATCGATTCTTCTGTCCCTCTTGGAGAGCCCGGCGAACTATCGAGAGTATCCCGCCCTCACAGCAGAGTCTGGCAAGCTACTCGTGGCATATTCTATATGCCAAAAACAATGACAAGAAGTCTCAAAATGGAGACATTACTGGTGCCCGCTTGAGCAAATCGATAAACAACAGGACTGCAGTGCTACAGTGCTACAGTGCTAAGTTTGCTTTCTATCACAGAAACATCCTGAAACAACTGGGAGTGGCTCTGGTGGCCCCTCAGCACCAAATCTTTGACTCTGCTCTGCGGGGCAAAACAATAGTGAAACAAATGCAATACATAATAATGCAACAATGCAACAATGTTTATGTTTTTTTTTTACATATTTGTGCTATTTCCTCCACATAGAAAAGGAACTAATTTTTGATTAATAATCAAGACACCAGAGAATTTTAGATAACCTTTGTATATATCCACTGAGGAATTAATTTTTATAAATTTGATATGCCAAAAACAGTAACAAATCTCATGTTGGAGATGTTACTGGTGCCCGCTTGAGCAAATTGATGAGCAATGGGATGACAGTGACAGTGATACAATGATACAGAAATTTGAAAATGCATTATATATATATACATATATATTATATTACTTAACAGCTGGTGATGCTCATGAGACAATCCTGGAATTTCTTAGGAGTCATTCACAAAGATGATCAAGTGACCATATGTGGTTGGGGTATTGAACCAGGTTTGACTCTATGCAATACAGATGCCTTCTTCCCTGTGCCACCTGTCCTTTACAACATGTATTTTTATGAGTATGCCAAGTGTAAGAGATGGTAAAGTGTAGAAAATTGAAATATGTGGTAGTTTCTGCAATGAGTGATGGTATTTAAAAGTTTAAATATGGTACAGATGTCATTTCAACTGTGCTTTTTGGCATCCTTGGGATATATTCCCAGAAATGGTATAGCGTAGTCATATGAAAGCTCAATTACTAGTTTTTGGAGGACTGTCCATATTGTTTTCCAGAATGGCTGGACCAGTTGGCATTCCCAGCAACAGTGAAAGAGCAATACCACTTCTGGGAATATATCCTGAGGATGCAAAAAAGCACAGTTGAAATAACATCTGTACTTATATGTTCATTGCAGCACTGTTCACAATAGCCAAAATCTGGAAACAACCCAAGTGCCCGAGAACAGATGACTGGTGAAAGAAACTTTGGTACATCTACACAGTGGAATACTATGCAGCTGTTAGGAGACATGAAGTCATGAAATTTGCTTATAAATGGATAGATATGGAGAGTATCATGCTAAGTGAAATGAGTCAGAAAGAGAGGGACAGACATAGAAGGACTGCACTCATTTGTGGAATATAGAATAACATCACATGAGGCTGACACCCAAGGACAGTAGATACAAGGGCCAGAAGGATTGCCACAGAGCTGGAAGCCTGCTTCATGAGTGGAGGGCAGAAGGCAGATAGAACAGAGAAGGGATCACTAAGAAAATGATGGCTGGAGGAATCAGTTGGGATGGCAGATGAGTGCTAAAAGTAGATGATGGACCAAACATGATGACCTCTCAGTGTCTGTGTTGCAAGCCATAATGCCCAAAAGTAGAGCGATAGTATGGGGAATATTGTTTTCCATGGAGGCGGGGGAGGGTGGGAAAAGGGAGATATACCAGGGATATTGGTGGTGGAGAATGTGCGTTGGTGGAGGGATGGGTGTTTGATCATTGTGTGATTGTAACCCAAACATGAAAGCTTGTAACTATCTCACAGGGATTCAATAAAATTAAAAAAAAGTTTAAATATGGAAGTCTTCACTTTGCTTTGATAAACAGCATTTGGTCTCAATAGACACATGTAGTTGATGGTAAGTACCTGAAATGTAACTAAAATTGCCAAAAATTTCATTTATAATTATATTTATTTTACATTTTAATTTTAATAGCCACAAATTTAAATATTAATACCTATGATATTGTGAAAAGCACATCAGAAAAATCCAGTAGCATAGCTAGGGAGGTACCATCATCATCCTGTTGATTGTTGAATTTCTCAAGGGGTCTCAGTAACATCTCCATTTGTCCTAGCCCTGAGATTTTAGAAGCCTCTCTCTCTCTACTCATCCTTCCTGATGATGCTGCATTGGAGGCTCTTTCAGGGCCAGGGGAATGAGACCCAGCTTGTTACTGGTTTTGGCATATAAATACGCTATGGGCATTTTGCGAGGCTCTCCCATGAGGGCAGGAAACTCTCGGTAGCCTGCTGATTCTCCCAGAGGGAGAAGTAGGCTATAAGATTCACAAAGCGGCCTCACAGTTCCAGGAGCTTGCTTTTAAGTCTCTGTCTGGATGTTGACCATTGATAAGATTCCAGGGCTTGGAGTGTGGAGGGCGGGGGGCAGTCCCTGAGTGTGACCATCTAGCTACTGGAAAATGGGAAATCTGGGCAGAAGAGGCCCAGTCCCAGTCCGAGCAGGCTTGGAGGTCTCAGCCCCGGGTCCCACGCACCTGGGATCCTCTGCTGGTACCTTCATGCATGAGGCTCATCCAAACGTATGAAGAGGGGCCTTGAGCATGGCTGTGACTGGGCTCTGGAGGTCTTCGGCCGCCGGGAGGGAGGGAGCTCTGGTTGGGGTGGGGAAGGAAGCTGGAACCCACCCTTCTGAGGGGCCCCGGGGAAGGCAGCCAGGCCCGAGGGCAAGAGACTCTATAAAACAATAGTTTAAAGTAGAATTGAAGGTTGAGGCCATATCATTTAGATAGTACAACTGATTTTATAGATTAATTTTAGAGGAAATGAATGCCTGCTGCACATCAAGTGTTTTATATTCATTTCTTATTTACTTTCCTCAGCAGAGAAATTCTTTTTCTTCCCTTATTGGAATAGAGACTTCAGGGTTAATTAACCTATTCAGTTCACTTAGTTAGCATGTGGTAGTTACTAGGTTTGAAGTCTAGTCCAGTTGACCTTGAATCTCAGGTGTGTTTTACTTAACTGTACAGGTTAAGTGGTAAAGGATAATAAAAGATGATTCTGTGTTACAAAACAGGATGACTTCCTGTGGTTGTAATCAGAGTGCTTAGGAACACAGAGGGATAGCTTGTATGTGGTAAAGGATGTAGAATCTAGTTGGGAAAGAAGAAAGGAATAAGATATAAAACTGAGAAACTGAGGAGAGGCCCCCATACCAGTCTGTTTCATTCGAGGAAACCCGATGGCGGTGTGCATGAGTGCCCTCCTTCCCTCCACCCCAAGGAGCCAGCCCTAGCAGTGGAAAACCTCCAGAACTCAACCCCCACTATGCTCACAGCCACACTCCACTCACTTGGGCCTAATCTCACCCATGAGTGAACCTGGACTGAGTGGCTGCAAATGCAGTTGCGTGATATCTCATACCTTACATCACTAATATTCCAAGAGTCGCATACCACATTTGATGGGGTATAAAGTAGAAGATAACTGATCTTAGAGGGAAATATGTTTTATGTATATATGTGTGTGTGCATATATATATATATATATATGTAGACTTGTATACACAAGTCTCAACCTTTAACAACATGTTAGTAATCTCTTATAGACAGGATTAATGACCCCTGGGTGAAATACAACTATATCCTCACAATTTCCTCTAAGGAAACATTTTTGAATCATTTTCAGCAGTTTATTCATAACAAAAATTGCAAATTAAATTATTTTGTTTCTGCTTTTGGGCAGGGGTTGGGGTTTGGGATGGAAATAACTGAAATATGGTGACGGAAAGGTAATGGTTGTGGGATTAGTGTTGGAACATGAAATGTAATCGAATATTGTGAACTACTTTATAAAAATAAAATTAAATTAAAAAATGAACTAAGGAGAAAGACCAATGCTCAGAGCTGCTGTGTTTTTAAGCAAACTACAAAATCTGGGAAATGATTCTGGCAAAGTGGGTGGATGAACTAAAGAGATAATGCACAAATAGTAGAGGGTGCTTCATTAAAATCTTGGGCCACTTTTCTTTTGAGGAGAAAAAGAGCAAGTAGAACTATCTGTGAATTGGTTAGAGAAATATGAAAAAATATTATCAAAGATGATGATGGTTTTCAGTGCCAAATACTCCAAGGAAAGTGAGGAGGGTAAAAAAGCAAATAAAGTGAAGAATATTGCATTGGAAAGTTTAGTAAAATTGAAAATAGAGTGACTAGAACTTGCATACTTTTCCTCTTCTGCGACTTGTGGTTTGTTCTGAGCAGATGCATCTCAAACCAATGGAGATAAACTTCCAGATGCTGAACAAAGTACTGGCCAGGCTGTGGTTGCTGACCAGTGGTGCTCGAGGAGGTGGCTCTGGGCTTGCATCAGCCTGCGAGCTGCTGTTGCTGTTTCCCTTCATTGCCCAGCATAAGGCTTTCACAAAAATACAGACTGAAGAACTGAAGAGACAAGCAGACAGTCCACAAGTGCTCTTTAGGAAATAGAACTTTCAGAACTCCTGTGGTACTGTCAGGCTGAAGCAACCAATAACCAAGACAAGCTGGAGTTTGATGCTAGGTAAATCCTGAAACAGGGTCATTCTGAAAAGAAGTTGGCCTCTGAAGGCTGAACCAAATGTTTTGGGAAAAATGAAGCCATTCTTGTACTGGGGACATCAAGTATTATTAATACAAAGGCCATTCTCTCTCATTCACAGCCCATTGCACTATGGCCCTGAAGGATAGTGTAGGGTAGATGGCAAAGCCAATTTTCATTTTATTCTATTTATGAACATGGATGACCTACCTCTGTGAAGTTGATGAACAACACCTTTTCTCAAGAACCATAGATCGACTTCTGCAGACTAGTCCCATAGTGATAGTTCCAACGTGTGTGCAGGGAATTTGGCAAATATGAGCAAAGGGAACCCTTGGCAAGGCAGTCTAATATCCTGAGAAAGGCTTCGGAGTTCCCCTCTTTCCTTCTGCATAAATACTTATTTTCTCCCAATGTATTCTAAGATGTCCTCACAGTTGTAGCACACAGCTGTCTCCTTTGGTTATGGTCTTTCTCTTAGCCACACCCAGGCCTGAGCAGAACTAAACTGTTGATGGAGGGGAGTTGGGTACAAGCTTCAAAGGATGATGCATCTTCTGCCTCCCAGTATATGTCTTGAATCTCAATATCGATTGCTTTAAATGGACCTTCTGTTTTTGTGTCTGTATGTGAAATCCTTTGATAGGGTTGGTTTGTCCTTAAAAAAAAAACAAAAACAACAAAAACTTTTCTGCTGAAAACAGATTCACCTTGAAAAACAAAACAAAACAAAATATAGCAACACTAGAACCTCTAGTTTCTCTAAAATTTGTACTTTTTGAAGATCTTTCCTATGATTCTTGGCATATATTCTTATGCATACTAATGTGTACATACTTATACATACTAATGTTATATTTTCTTTTCTCCCCTCCCCTTGATTTTAGACAGAAAAGATCTGAGTATTTTTCCTAAATAAACCTTATGATGAAATCATGTTCTTTTCTTTTCATCCTACCTCTAGCACCAGATCTCTGGTTAACACTAAGCTGCACTTTATAATCTATGAGAATGAATGAATGAAATTAGAGCATTTTAGTGCATATTTTGGTCTTTGGTGGAAAGATTAATTAATGACTATTCAGGTAGTAAATGTTGCTGATGTGAAATGTTAAATACTTTTCTTGTTATCTAAAAATTATAGTATGCATAGAAGGGGAGATAAGACAAAAGCATCCAAGAGTATTTGGTGTTGAATTGCATTGAGTATAGCACTGATGGATTCATAGAGCAGTAATACAGTAAACTTATTTTTAAAATATTGAACTAATGGAGCTCAAGTGATGGAAGAGCAGGTAGAACACTTGCTTGCATGCTGCTGACCCAGCTTTGATTCCTGATGTCCATATGGTACCCCAACCCAACAGGAGTGATTCTTGAATGCAGAGCCAGGAGTAAACCCTGAGCATTGCTGTAATCCAATAAATAAATTAATTAATTAATACAATACTGAACCATTACTCTCCCCTACCATGAAGTAACTTGTCCCTCTTATGTTTTCTTGGAAACCCATTTCATCAACTTAATTTGGAAAGTATAGGGATGTGTTCTGGCTACTGAGTTGACTTTTCTAAATAAAGCCTGAAAAAGCAAGAGCCTCCAGAGTCTAATCCTAGTGGCATGCCCAATGCCTAAACCTTTTTATATATGTATACTTATTATATCTGCTAGTGAATATTTCAAGTATCCCTAGAGGTAGAGGTGCCTGTTATTTACAGTAAAGTATTTGTGAAACTGGAAAAATAGTACAGTGGATAAGGTGCTTGCTTTGAATATGGCCAACCCAGATTCAATCCCCAGCACCCCATATAATCTTCTCAGTACTATCAGGAGAGATTATTAAGTGTAGAGCTAAGAATAGCTTCTAGCATAACCAACTGTCACTCCCCCCCAAGCAAATAAATAAATAAATAAATAAATAAAGCTAAGAAAATAAAAGAATTTGTTACAATTCTTAAAAAAGTAGGTAAAACATATGACTCAGAAAATGTTGGTGATGTTAATTATTTGGTTGAAAGAATTTTTCTATATTAAGAATATTAATTACAAAAATTTTGTTCTTATTTTTCACATGCCAATACCAAGTTATGTGTGCCAATACCACATCATTATTCTATGACAGTACTGATTTATTCCTTTATTCCTTCCTTAGGTTTATTTTTTTTTCTTTGCAAAAAATGTGGACTAAACATTGTCTCAAATGATTTCTGCCATAAGTATAAAAAATTCCTATTCAGCAGACCAAGAGCTAAGACTTCATGACATACCAAAACATTCTCACAGAAAGGCCAGTTTGGAAGAAAAATTAAAGAGGACTCTAGTTCCATATCTTCATTAGTTTTTGGTTCTGTTTTCTATGTGTGTGGATTTTATGTTCAATGGTAGTGGAATAAGGGACACTTTTTATGAAGTTGCTTTAGTATTATAGATCACTGTCACTGGCATCCCCTTTCTCATTGATTTGCTCGAGCAGGCACCAGTAACGTCTCATTGTGAGACTTATTGTTGCTGTTTTTGGCATATTCGATACACACGGGTAGTTTGCCAGGCTCTGCCATGCGGGTGAGATACTCTCGGTGGCTTGCACCGAGAGGGGCGGAGGAATAGAACCTGGGTCAGCCGAATGCAAGGTGAATGCCCTACCGCTTCGCTATCGCCCCAGCCCAGGATTATAGATACTGATACATATTAACAAAAAATTTCTGAAGTTTTTGGTCAAAGTTGGGTTATATATTGCTGTCTAATCCACGAACTGGTAAGAAAGATGTGCCCACTATGATTGATTTAGAGTATACCAGGTCTTCCTTTGATAGGGAAAAATCCTATTTTCCTTGAATATGCAAGTTCTTAACAAAACCAGAATTCTTTTATGAAGAAGAAAAGAGTGGTTACTTCATTGGCAATATTGAGACTCCTTATAATAAATTAAATTGTTAAATTCTCTCCATTTAATTTTCTTCCCTTTTATCAAATGTTAACTATTCAGACTTGATTTCTCAATATTTCCATACATTCTCATATACTACAAATCAAAGTTACCGAGAGAAGGACAATTAAACAGATCATTTAAAGTGTTGTCTAACTCTAATCTTTCTCTCACCACTCTATTATAAATAACTATAAGGTAAAAATTGGTTTTATTGGGATATACTGAATCATTCTAAGTATATTGGGAATTATGAATTTAACCCCCGTATTAACTAAATTCTGTTGTTAACGACTTCTTTTACCAACAATTTTCTAGGTGCAGAGAAGACTCTCTGTAGGAGATGGCAACTTGATATAGCTGCTACTGAGGAATATGTGTGCTTTGTCAAAGTGTATCTGTTAGGATTCTAGATAGCATACTAGCACTACAAAATAAACAGGATGTTCTTAGCCAATTCCATGGACTCATTGTATTCTAACAAGAAGGGCAAAAGCCAGAGAAAATTTATGAAAATATTTAAGTGGGAGAAAGCAATCCATTGAGTATCCAATCCCTAGTTTTTATCCTGAAAACCATTAGCATATTTGATTATTTGAATTAGAACCTCTTCATGATATATTTATGAGTTTATCCTAAATTCATTGTCTTAGGTGTATAGAAAAGTCATCTGATTTACTAGGACTACCAAACTTTTCAAATAAAGTATCAGATACTAAATTCATATCTCTAATGAACCCTGGACCAGTTGAGGTTGAAGTAAGTGTTTTTGTATCTCCTGGGGATTGAATGATTAAATAAAACAGTGGTTCATAGAGACATTTTCTTTTTCTGTACTGTGGACTGAACCCAAGCCCTCACACATACAAATACATTTGACTGCTGCACCAGATTTCTCAAAAGGTCTTCTTGTTCTGATGAGCTTACTTGTCCTCTTAAATACGAATATATTAATTTTTTCTGGTATATCGTATTTTTGTGACTTTTCCTGATGTTCAGTTTGATGAACACAGATAGATATTTGATCAATCTTTTTTACACTACATTTTATTTTGAGAAGTTTTAGTTTATTTTTATTTATTTTGGGGAGGGGGTTTGAGGTCACACCTGTCAGTGCTCAGGAATTATTCCTGCCTCTTTGATTAGGGGTCACTGCTGGTGATGGTCTGGAGATCTTATAATATGTAGGAATCAATCTAAGTTCTGCCACATGCAAGAATAGAACATTAACCCTTGTACTATCTCTTCTGCCTCAAGAAGATGTGTTTTATTTTTATTTTTCATTTTTTTTTTGCTTTTTGGGTCACACCCAGCAATGCACAGGGGTCATTCCTGGCTCATACACTCAGGAATTACCCCTGGCGGTGCTCAGGGGACCATATGGGATGCTGAGATTCGAATCCGGGTCAGCTGAGTGCAAGGCAAATGCCCTACCCGCTGTGCTATCACTCCAGCCCCCAAGAAGATGTGTTTTAATATGAAAAACTTATGTTTCTCCAGTATTGAGACATACTTTAGGTAACATGAATGTTGATTATTAATTTTCACTATAGACCACAGATTCACAGTTGAATCAGAATTACAATATTGCTTTTTTTAAAAAAAGAGGAAAAGGACTTGCAATTTGTCCTTGGGAATCTCAAGTAGCTCTGGTCAAGTCTTAAATTTCCTCTTCTCCTCATTCTCTCTTCATTTGGATTGAGAATTCTCTCTCTAACGATTACAGTGTTTCTTTTTTCCCTCTCTTTCTTTTCTTGATTTATTAGCTATTTTTTAAGTGATTGTTTTAGGATATATTATGTACATTTTTCGTTTCTCACAATTTACCTTCAACTGATATTTTAACCTCACTTTCTTTCTAGGTTTGGTGACACTATTGTCATATATTTTCACATACCTATGTTATGAAAGCAAACATGCATTATAATTTTTCTTTTAACAGTAAATATCTTTTAAAAGATGAAATAATTTAGAAACAATATATTTCATTCTAACCTACCTATTATCCATTTTGGTATTCTTCATTCCTTTGTGTGACACCATATTTTCAGTTTGTGTCATTTTTATTGTGCCTGAGGGACTTGCCTCAATACTCTCTATAATAGAGGGTTGCTGGTAATTACTTTTTTCCTAGCTTTTGGATGTCTGAGAAAATACTTTATTTTCCCTTTAATTTTTAAAAGATATTTTTATTGGATATAGAATTTTATGTTGATATGTATCTTCTTTTGTTTCTTTCAGCACTTCAAGGAAAAATTTCATACTATATTCTAGACTACAGTTTTTATCATAAATGTGTTGCAGTTCTTTTAAATGTGTACATTGTATGAGTTGTATGATTTTTTTATTACATATTTCAAACAATTGATTTTACTTTGTACTGGTATAGTTTTATTCATGATTTTGTTACTAATTTTTATTTAGTTTTTTAATCTGTAAAGCCTTCAACTTAAAGAAATTGGAAATTATTGGCCATTATACTTAAAATACTTTTTTCTGCCCTTCCTGTTTGGTAGCTCCAGTTAAAGTTACATACTATTTAAAGTGATTCCTCAAATCCCAGATGTTAAATATGTTTATTCCTCTGTTTTTGCTGTGCATTTCACAGGTTGAATATATTAATTTGCAATGTATCAATCAAGTTCACTAATCTTTTCTTCATTGTTTATTTTTTTAATTGTATCTAGTAAAATTTTTGTCGAATATTGCATGATTTTTCTTTTAGAATTTTAAAAAAAATTTATTAGTGAATCACCGTGAGGTATAGTTACAGACTTACAAACTTTCATGCTTGCATTTCAGTCATACAATGGTCGAGTACCCATCCCTCCATCAGTGCCCATTTTCCACCACCAATGGTCCCAGAATTCCTCACACCACGACCATCCTGTCCCCTTCACCCCAGCCTGTCTCTGTGGCAGGGCATTCCCTCTTTTAGAAATTTGATTTGGGGATTGGAGGAGTAAAGTAGTACACTGGGTAGAATGCTTGCCTTGAACTAGTGCGACCTGGGTTGGATCCCTACACTCCATGGTTTCTTGAGCAGCACAAGGAGTGATCTCTGGCATGAGCCCTGAGCACCACTGGTGTGGTCCTCCCAAAACAAATTTTTAAAAAATGTATTTTGATTCTCTTGTATTTTATCAATAGCTCCAAGGTTCTTAATATTTCTATTATCTTCTTGAAAATATTCAATATAATTAAAATCACTGTTTTACTATTCTCTGTAATAATTTTATCATATGTATCATCTCTAAATTGGTTTCTATATTTTGTTTTTCCTTTCACCATGTATTATATTTTTTTCTTTCCAAATGAGAAAGTTTTAGATTTAATTATATTCTGAAATTGATTCTATCACAAATATAAATATAGGTATTTTTATGTCCATATTTGAACCTCAAATAGCTTAATTGGTTTTGATCAAGATTGAGTTTGAATTGTTTGGGTGGAACCAGAGTGGACTTACTGTAAAGCAAATTTTTCTTCATTATTGAGGAAATCCCTTACTGTCTAATATGCCCTCAAGTATAACGTTACAACATTTTCCCAATTGTAATATAAACTCATTCTAGTTCTGTGTAAATTCCAAAGATTTTTCCCTATTTCTTTTGAGTTGTTTCCTTTCCTACTTTGGACAGCTTCCTCACAAGCAAGTACTGGTCAGTACTCAATTGCGTGTGTGTATGTGTGTATATATATATATATGTATATGTATATACATATATATATATACATAATTTTATTGAATCACTGTGAGATAGTTACAAGCTTTCATGTTAGGGTTACTATCACACAATGATCAAACACCCACCCCTCCACCAACGCACATTCTCCACCACCAATATCCCTAGTATGCCCCCCCTTTTCTACCCTCCCCCTGTCTCCATGGCAGACAATATTCATTTCCCATACTATCTCTCTACTTTTTGGCATTATGGCTTGCAACACAGACACTGAGAGGTCATCATGTTTGGTCCATCATCTACTTTTAGCACTCATCTGCCATCCCAACTGATTCCTCCAGCCATCATTTTCTTAGTGATCCCTTCTCTGTTCTATCTGCCTTCTGCCCTCCACTCATGAAGCAGGCTTCCAGCTCTGTGGCAATCCTTCTGGCCCTTGTATCTACTGTCCTTGGGTGTCAGCCTCATGTGATGTTATTCTATATTCCACAAATGAGTGAAGTCCTTCTATGTCTGTCCCTCTCTTTCTGACTCATTTCACTTAGCATGATACTCTCCATATCTATCCATTTATAAGCAAATTTCATGACTTCATGTCTCCTAACAGCTGCATAGTATTCCACTGTGTAGATGTACCAAAGTTTCTTTCACCAGTCATCTGTTTTAGGGCACTTGGGTTGTTTCCAGATTTTGGCTATTGTGAACTGTGCTGCAATGAACATATAGGTACAGATGTTATTTCGACTGTGCTTTTTTGCATCCTTGGAATATATTCCCAGAAGTGGTATTGTGGGGTCATATGGAAGCTCACTTTCTAGTTTTTGAAGGACTGTCCATATTCTCCAGAAAGGCAATTGTATATTTAAGGGTGGTACTGCAGATCTCTGAAACTCTTATTGTTTCTGTTTGCAACTGTCTCTTCCTTTATATTATGTGTTGTCAATGCTAGGGCCTGTCAAAACTCTTTCATTTCCTCAATTTGAGAAAAATGTTGATCTTCACTGGTTTCTCTCTCCCTAAAATGAAGCCTAGAAATTTTCCCGTGGTGTCATATGGGACAATCACAGGGGTTCTCTCGTTCCCTCTATCCCAGTGTGGGTGTATTTTTTATGTAGATAGAATAGTTTTAAAAAGTACTAACATTTATATGTTAGTCATATAATATTATTACACCACATATCTTAGTGAGCATCCTTATCCCTCCTCCATTGCACTTAGGTCCTTCACCTCTGCCACATTTATCCCAATACCGCACATTTGGTAAACTGAGTTCTTTTGGAAGACTCTTAGAGTTTGTTTTCTTTGACTATTGTCTGTTACCATACTTTGTTTCTCTTAATCCATATATAAGTAAGGTAATCTGGCCTTTGTCCTTCTTCTCACACATTTTGCTTACATGACATCTTTAGTTTCATCTCTGTTCTAGTGAAATAAAAGATTAATTTTCTTAGAACTGGGTAATATTCCATTGTACCCTATCCCATGATTTACTTTTCTATTTAATCTATTGTTGAGCACTTAGGTTGCTTCCATATCTTGTAAATGTTACTGCAATTAACATAGGTGTACGTATATCTTTCTTGAATTTTTGATTTTTTATTTTTGGGATAAGTGCTAAGGAGTGAAATTACAAGATTATAGGGAAGTTCTATTTTCAACTTTTTGAGAAGTATCCATACTGTTTTTCACAATGGCTCGATCAGATTACATCACCACCAACAGTTAATGAGGGCATCCCTTTCAATGTATGTCCATCCAATCCGTTATAACATTTATTGCTGCCTGATGTGTAATATCTAAAATATGTTTTATATATTACATAGATTTAAAATTGCTTTTTATGTGGGAGGCTAACTCTGACATCTGTTATTCATTTTGACACAAACAGAAATTGCTGAATGACTTTTTGATATGGAAAGTTCTGGCTATAATGATCTATATATTTCAATTTAAAAACCTAAAATAAGTATTCTTTTACTTTGATAAGATCATCTGACTAATTTTGAAAATCAACGTGTTGAGATATTTTCACTTTATATTTTCTTATTTTGTTGATTTTGGGCCATGCCTTGGTGGTGCTCAGAGATTACTCCTGGCTTTGCCTCTGGGGTCACTGCTGGTGGTGCTCAGAAAATGGTACTAGGTGCCAGGAATCAAACATAGGTGGGCCTTGTACAGCATAAATATGTTACCTACTGTACTATCTCTCTAGGCCCCAGAAGTTTGTACTTTCCATTTACTGTTAGTGCACTTACCATTCATTTGTTCTTCTCATTTCTGTATACTTCCTTTCTTGTTAATCTATCCCTAGCTAATCACACTTGCATCACTTTGAAGCTTTTTTGCCCCATGTGTATAAATGTGCATGTGTGTGTGTGTATGTGTGTGTGTGTGTGTGTGTGGCGGGAGGCATACGTAGGGTGTGTGAGTGTGTGTGTGTGTGTGTGTTTGTGTGTGTTCTGGATCAAGTGTTTTCTAACCACTTTCACCTGTGGCAAATTCTTCAACTAAGCTCCACAGAGAAAGTGTTTTCAAACTTTTACCTAATGCTTCCAAATGACATTTGTCACCAGGTCATTCTTTCTTCTCACAAAAATCATTTCTCTATAATAAGTACAGCTTCACTTTTATAGCAGTTATAATTTGCACATTACAATGCATTGAAATTATCCAGGACTTTTCTGATTCTACTTCTATTTAGTGTTTCACTGGCTCTGAGTGTGCTGTAAGTAGGCTCCAATACATTATGTAGCAAGTGACAAAATATCTTTAAACATCTTGTCAGACTAATAAGCTTTTGTGA